>NC_142943.1:23213454-23268454 GCF_046866305.1 Octopus bimaculoides
TATATGTATGTGTGTCTGTTCAGGACGTTAGCTGTATTCCTTCTAACGCGTTGAAACTAACACGTTAGAATGAATACTATGCAAAATACGTTTTCAAATTTATACTTAATATCAATGGTGTAATAGTATGTATACCATCCATGGACAAGTAAAGTGCAGCTGATAACTTGGACGTTCGTAAAACGATTGTAGCTCCATATTTTGTACACAATTGAAGGGATATCTGGGATGTTTAGTATCTAAAGGACCTTTATGAAATTTAAAGTTTTTAATGGCTGTGTAAATGACGAAAAGGACTAGAATTATTTTTCATTAACTGATACTTTACGGTTACGACGACGAGGATTCCAAATGATCTGATCACAGAACAACGTACTCACGAAATTAACGTGGAAGTGGCTGAGCACTCCTCATACGCATGAACTTAGTTCTCAGGGAGATTCAGAGTGACATAGAATGTGACAAGGTTGGCCATTTGAATTACAGATACTACTCATTTTTGCGAGCTGAGTGGACAGAAGCAACGTGAAATAAAGGATCTTGCTAAAGGACAGACCGCGCCGCCGGGAATCGAATTCATGACCTTGCGATCGTGAGCCGACTACCTTAAGCACTAAGCCACGTGCCTTCAAATTGTTTTATCATGTCTTTAAATTGTTTCATCATGTCTTCAAATTGTTTCATCATGTCTTCAAATTGTTTCATCATGTCTTCAAATTGTTGCATCATGCAAAATCAGTGGGTCGAAATAATGCTGAAATTTTAAATCACAAAGAAAACATATTTGCCTGAAATTATACAAACATGTACGCAATTACTACATTCAAAACGTTTGTGTTTGAATTATAGCGTCTCTATCAATTACATTTCCTTGTTTATCTTTGAATGAGTATACCTATGATTTAAAGCTGAGTTCTTGTACATCAATACAAATTCTAGAATAAAATTCTTCACTAAGTACCTTCAGTCATCTATATCTAAATTAGCATGGTGTAATTTGAGGGAATTCGGGCTGCTATTTTTTGAAGATCTTTTTTATGTGATAATTGTCCTTGTTCCACAAGTTTATGGAACCTGACTTAAATAACATTGAAACATCAATTTATGCAATAAGGTTATGGTAACGTAGAAAGGTAGGATCCTCAACGCACCGATTAACTCAGATAATGGTAAATGTTGGATCTATAAAGCATTCCAGACCACCCCAATTGAATGCGTTTGATACATTTCTAATCACACTTCTATATACGTATGGAATGCATGCATTCATTTGAATATATAATGCTGCCGCTGTCTTAAATCCAATAAAACAGCCGGTTTGTTAGTTGTTGTGGTTGTTATAACGTTCATGTTTCGTACTATATTGAAACATCTCATCGGTTCAACGTGAAAAGTTGTAATCTATTTCCTTATTAGCTCATTTCAAAAATAACCCCTTTCAGTACATCTAAAGTATTAGTCATAAAAATGCCAGGAAATATTTGTTACAATATTTGTTTTAGTTTTTGTTGTCGCAATATTTCTTGACATCATTCGTTTTGTTGTTGCTAAACCTTCAGCTATGGCTTTTATTGTTATTGCTATTACTTTTTATTCTCATTTTACTGAGGTTATTTGTGCCATATTTGATATTGTCACTATTGTTGTACATTTCATTATTAATATGTTGTCACAACCTTAGATTCCAACTTTTCTTCATGGATGTAGTTTGGTAATCTTATAAGCAGTTATTACTTTATTATAATTAGCTTTATGGCCCCTTTATTTATTAGAATTGATGGAGTCATCAGATAGATCTCTCTTAAGTGTAGCTTCAGGTTATGTATTTTAAGCATTTTAAGCTCATTTGTCACTTACAATTATTTTCTTTCTGCCTACATCCACATGTGTGTGTATGTGTGGATATATATTTGTTGTTGTGTGTGTATGTGTGCGTGCGTGTGTATATATATATATATATATATATATACATATATATAAACCTATATGTACATATCTATCTATCTTTAAATACGTATATTATATTCACACGTATGTATACACACACACACACACACACACACACACACACACACACACACACACACACACACATATATATATATATATATATATATATATATATACATGCCCGAATGTTGTATGGAGCTTACCTCCCTTACGAGTCATTAATAAGATAAGTGCTTTCTCATGGCTATGAGTTATTTTGACTATTATTTCTTCTAACAGTGGCGCTGACCAGTGCCCTTTCGGTTGTAAAATTGCAAATAAGTCACCCTTATATATATATATATATATATATATATATATATATATATATATATATATATATATATATATATATATATATATATATATATACATATATATATATACGTATATATACATATATATATACACATATATACATATATTTATACATATATATATACATATATATATATATATATATATATATATATATATATATATATATATATATATACATATATATATATACACACATATATATATACACATATATATATACATATATATATATATGCATATATATATATATACATATATACACACATATATATATATACATTTATATATATATATATATATATATATATATATATATATATATATATATATATATATATACATAGATAGATATATATATAATATATGTATGTATGTATGTATGTATGCGCAGGATTCGCTGTTTGGTAAGTAGCTTGCTTACCAACCAGATGGCTCCGGGTTCAAGCACACTGTGTCGCACCTTGGGTGAGTGTCTTCTACTATAGCCTCGAGCCGACGAAAGCCTTGTGAATGGATTTGGTAGACTAAAACTGAAAGAAGCCCGTCATATATATTAGGTCATCAAGTATGAAATTTGTTGAAAAGAAAAAAGTTTTCTAACGTTTTATAAATACAAGGAAAAGTTTTATTCATCAAAGTATGCACTCATATTTTCAATACACTTTGCCATTTCAGCGGTAGATAGTCCAGCCCGAAAATGTAAAAGCCTCGCAATCTAGAGTCAATAAAATCTTGGAAAGCCTGTTTTACAGAAGTGATAATCAGTGGGGGCAAGATCAGTTGAGTATGGTGGATGATGGAAAACTTCCAACTGCAACCTCTGTAGTTTTGCCAATGTCATTTTTGCGATGTATGGTCTGGCGTTGTCTTCTGCATCATTTGCTTCAGTTGCCTGCAGTATACTTCGAATGTGATTGATGAGCCAGGTTTAATCAAGTCACAATGGATCACACCTGCGCCAGACCACCAAACACACACCATCAGCTTCTTTTTATGAATTTTGCTTTTTGGACTGTGTTTTGGTGGCTCGTCTTTGTCCAACCTTTGTACTGAACGTTTACAGTTGTTGTATCGGATCCATTTCTCATCACATGTTACAATTCGATTCAAAAATGATTCATTTTTGTGACGAGAAAGTAGCATAATGCAGGCTTCCGAACGTTGCTGTTTCTGATTTTTATTGAGTTCATGTGGAACCCACTTGTCCAACTTTTCACTTTACCGACTTGAACTAGGTGAGTCAATATTGTTTGCTTGCTAACACCAAACAACAACAATAATTCACGGGCATTTTGAGATGGATCTATCTCGACGGTGGTTTTCAGTTCGTCATTATCCACCTTCGTTTCTGGTCGAACGTGTTGCTCATTTGTGAGGTAAAAGTTACCAGAACGAAATTTTGAAAACCAATTTCATACTACCTGTTGTGTAATACCATTAAAATGAAATACTCCATTAATATTCCGAGCTTTCTGTGATGCTGTGTTTCCAAGAAAGAACTCATATTTCAAAATTGTGCGAATTTACGACATATCCATCTCTAAACAAAAATAGCAAAACAAACGATTTATAAATACTTTATAAAGCGCAAAATGAAGTAGAAAAAAGAAAGAGATGTGTCAGCTTTCTAACAAAAAATAAAGATTGTCAAAATATAATAATGGCGTAAGATTAGCAGTTGTCAAATTTTACCATATACCTTACTACAAATTTCATCCTAATATATATCAGGTCATCTCATAAGTTCTGTCCGAATTTTGAATAAAGAAAACAAGTGATCAAATGTTATATTTAATTGAAATTTAATCATCAATGTACTTTCCCTGCGTATCTATGACTTCCTTCCATCTATTTACAAGCTTTTTAATCCCATCAATGTAAAACTCTTTTGGTTTCAAAGCGAAGAACTCTGAAATGTCAGTTTCGGCCTTCTCCTGGCTTGCGAAAGTTATGTCCCCCAAATGATTCTGTAAAGGACGAAACAAATGGTAGTCTGAAGGAGCAAGGTCAGGAGAATAAGGTGGATGTGGATTTTTTTCCTCAACCAAGCTCTTCGATGTTCTGTGATGTGATCTTTGCAGTGTGTGGTCGCGCATTGTCCTGATGAAACAACACTTCTTTTCGATTCACTAAAGCGGGACTTTTTTCTTCAAAGCTTAGTTCAAACGCTCTAATTGCTAACAGTAGACTTGAGCATTGATTGTTGCATTAGGTGGTAACAATTCAAAGTGAATTACTCCTTTTCAATCCCACCGGATAGAGAGAAGATCCTTTTTCCCATGAAGTTCACTTCTCGGTTGTGGTTGAGCCTTTTCCCTTTTACCAAGCCACTCTTTACGACATCTAACATTTCGATAGAAGGTCCATTTTTCGTCACCAGTCACAAGTCTATCCAAAAAGGGTGAAATGAGTTCGCGAGAATGAAGAGAAGAGCAGATGTCAACATGGGATTTGCGGTTGCTTTCGGACAATTCATGAGGCACCCATTTTCCAAGTTTAGGAACCTTTCCAAGTTGTTGAAGATGACGATGAACAGTTGTATGGTTTGAACTAAGCTTTATTGCCAATTTTTCAACTGATAATGCAGGATTTTGTTCAAGTAATCCCTCAAGGAATTTATCATCAAACTCAAATTGACGTCCTGTTCGATCTTCATCTTCAAGGCTGAAATCTCCACTTCTGAATTTTGTAAACCATCTTCTGCAAGTTCTTTCATTCAAGCATTCTTTGCCATAAACTGAGTGTATGTTTCTAGTCGCTTCGGCTGCAGAGTTTCCTTTTTTGTACTCAAATGCTCTTTGGATACTTTCATGTTAGAAAGGGTTTAAATCAAAGAAATTTTAATTTTATTATTCTGTAAAATAATATTTAATTAGTTTAAATGTACAAAAATGCATAAAAACAATTTTTAATTCCATTAGACATTCTAAAATATTATTAAATTTCATTCAATCTAAAAAAAAGTTAAATCGGACAGAACGTATGGAATAACCTGATATATATATATATATATATATATATATATATATATATATACATATGCGCGCGTGTGTATGTGTGTCTGTGTGTGTGCGTCTGCGTTTGTTCCCACCATCGCTTGACAACCAATGCTAGTGTGTTTACGTCCCCGTAACATATCGGTTTGGCAAAAGAGACCGATAGAATAAATACTAGGCTTAAAAAGTATAAGGTCGCAGTCAAATGGCTGAAACAAATAAAAGAATAAAATAATATATATATATGATATTTGTGTGTGCGCGTGTGTGTGTGTGTGTGTGTGTGTGTGTGTGTGTGTGTGTGTGTGTGTGTGTGTGTGTGTGTGTGCGTGTGTGTGTGTGTGTGTGTGTGTGTAAGGATGGATGTATGTATGTATGGATGGATGGATGGATGGATGGATACATGTTTATGTCCTTTGCATTTATACTGTGTTATTTTAGAAGTAGGTTTGCCAAAAACCAATCAATGGTGCTTGTCTGATACAAGAAGATTAATATCAGTTTCCTTTATTTACAAATGTGACAGGTATTTTTATCAATTGTAGTTTCCTAAACATAACTATTACAGAAAATCTCACTTCTTTACAGAAGCTTAGAAACTTTTTCGAGTTATTCACACTTCCATTGAATTATTCATTTCATATTTATCTCCTCACTCTAAATTTTAGCCTGTTGGGTTCGATAAGAAACCGCTTTCCTTAATTCACACCTCTAACGATGTTTTAAAGGATCTTGGGATTTTAAAAAGATTTGTCAGCTTCTACGGTGAAGTGATATTAACTACTGCGCAAAAGATGCCAGATTTCTTTTTTTATATACTAACGAACAGTTTATTTAATTACGTCATTCTCTATAGCTGTGCACCTGCACCAACGTCAGGAGTCACCATTGTTATTACCATTATTGAGAAAATCATTACAAGTTGAAAACTCAACTTTGCGTGGCTGTGTGGTAAGAAGCTTGCTTCCCAACCACATGGTTCCGGGTTCAGTGCCACCAAACACACCTTGGGCAAGTGTCTTCTACTCTAACCTCAGGTCAACCAAAGTCACGTGAGTGGATTTGATAGAGAGAAACTGAAAGAATCCCGTCGTATATATATGTATACATCTATGTGTGTGAGTGCCTTTGTGTCTGTGTTTGTCCCCCATCACCGTTTAACAACCGGTGTTGGTGTTTACGTCCCCGAACCTAGCGGTTCGGCACAACAGACCGATAGAATAATTACTAAGTGTTTTAAAAAACAAGTCTGGGATCGATTTGTTCGACTTAAACCTTTCAAGGCGGTGCTCCAGCATAGCTGCAGTCAAATGACTGAAACAAGTAAAAGAATAAATTATACATAACTCAGACGGACAGAGTGGGGGGGGGGGGGGCGAAATATTTAAATAACATGATTGTTCTAGCAGACAAAATGGAAAATGCTTTAGGCAGAGAAATGGCGTTGGTGTTTGTGCTGAAAGAGTCGTTTTACTTCACGAGACTATAAATAGTCATGTTTGAGTCGATCTGACCGAACAGGGATATTTCAGAGGTCCACAACGTCGAATGTTTCCACCGCATCGATAAGAAATCTAACGCAAAGCAACCGATACTTTGTCAGCTTAATCATTCACAAACAGCCAATGCACATTCAGATATTAGATGTCTTCCACCAGATATGCATTCTTTGCATGAACAGATGCGAGAAAAATATTCTTCTAGGTAATATATCAATATACGTTATATAAAAGGCGGCGAGCAGGCAGAATATTTAACACTTCGAGCAAAATGCTTAGCGACATTTCCTCCGCTGTTCTGTTGAGGTCAAATTCCGGCGAGATCGACTTTACATTTCTTTTCGTGGTCGATAGAATAAGTGGCAATTGAACACTGGGGGGTGGGGGCGAGGCAATCGACTTACCCCTCTCTTGAAATTGCTGGCCTTGTGCTAAAATTTGAAACCAAATACGTTCAATATGACCGCAACTCTGTCATTAAACATATGACTCAAACACATTAAAAACGTTGCTCCGTCTCTGCTCATAAAATTTTCACATGCATTACAAATGTTCACAACATCAGGTGACTTTTAATAGCAGGCAGCATTACTGCAAATATATATTTTAATTCAGATTTCCATAATTGCTGAAAGTGACCCTACCTTACATACATACATACATACATACATACATACATGTGTGTATTTCTATACATTCGTGGATATGCGTACACGTATCGTATATATATATATATATATATATATATGTGTGCGCAAATTAATGGCGGTGAATTCGAATGTGTGAAAAAAAGAAAATCGAAAAATACAAGTTATTCGCTGAAAAATTCTGCGCCAGAAATTGCAAAAGAAGAAAAAACCATTTCACAGCTGATGTCTTCTGCTGAATTCCAGACATTTTCGAACAAGGAGAACATTTTCATTCTCCTTCTTGATAGTTTGCTTCATCGCAGTGAAGGCCGGTTGGAGGGAATCTTCATTAAATTGTGCTCCCAGTTCAGCATTCTGGCTTTTTTGCATTTTCCTATTATTTCTCCACGTGCGGTTAGCACAACCCCACTATTTACTGACTTATATATATATATATATATATATATATATATATATATATATATATATATATATATATATATATATATTAATAATGAAATCATGATACGTAGGTAATCGTTTTATTTTGCAAATTTTCATTTGCCTTGCATATTTTTTACATTATGGCGTGCTCAGTTTTTTTTCCTTGAGAACACACACTTTGTGGTAAGGCGATTTGACGTCTATCTCTAGCGTATAGGAATTCACTTTAGTGATCATTCCTCTTATTAATTGTAATATAATTTTTAAATCTTCTGATTTTTTAAAAAATATGCTAGACCACTGGTTTAAATTGATGTTAATTGATTGATATCAATTTCTACACTCATTATTTTAATTTAAAATAGCAATGTTCTCAAACCGGTAAATTAACTACTGTAATTTATTATCTGCAGGGTTATTTCCAGCACTAGCGCGCCAAAATGAAGACATTTGAAAATACCACAAATATATTTTGCAGAACTGTACATGAGTTTTCTTTCGGGAAAACGTTTCTGTGTATAGTTCTGAGAAATATATTTTGAAATACAACAGGCTACGCTGAGAAGTTACTGATCCTTGCATTTTGCATTTTGCAAGTATTACTAATGAAATCATGACACGTAGGTAATCGTTTTATTTTGTAAATTTTCATTTGCCTTGCTTATTTTTTACATTTTGGCGTTTGCTGAGTTTTTTCTTGAGAACACACACTTTGTGGTAAGGCGATTTGACGTCTATCTCTAGCGTATAGGAATCCACTTTAGTGGCCATTCCTCTTATTAATCGCTATATATATATATATATATATATATATACAGGTGGTGAAGACAACAAACAGATATATTAGTTTAACGCTTGGGAAGTGAAAAAGTCTTTAACGTTTCGAGCCTAAGCTCTTCCACAGAAAGGAACACAGAAAGAAACAAGGAGAGAAAATAAAGAATGTGTAGCGCGGTTAGCGATCTACCATGGCGAATGCTGGACAGAGGGGTAACACAGGAGAGCTAGGAAGAAGGGGTGATAATAAAGTAGTCGTGATCCGAAAACGAAGGTGCGCGTGCGAGTGTATAAGAGAGCATGTATGTGCGTGTGGAAGAGGAATAGTGTCCTTGACGTGTGCATGTGGAAGAGGAATGGTGACCTTAACGTGTACGTGTGTGCATGTGTAGGTATGCGGATGATGGTGTAGGGCTGAGAAGTGGTCAGTGCTAGTGTGTACGTGGTGGTGTGATGTTGGGTGGTATGGTGGTGTATGGTGTCGTGGTGTTTGGTGTGATGTGTGGTGTTGAGATGTGGGGAGGCGAGAGTGGGGAAAGCACGGATAGGGTGTGTGTTATGCTGATAGTGGGGATAGAAATGGTGTATGTGGGAGTGGGTGTAAGGGATGGTGTAGGGTGCGATGGGATGGATAAGGAAGTTGGGGTTTGATTGTATAGGGGTGGGTTTACGAGGGAGGGGTGACGATGAAGGGAGAGGGGAAGGGAGAAGGTGGGTAGGAGTGAAGAGAAGAGAGAGAGTAGGATTCAAGAGAAGAAGTGGGATTCAAGAGAAGAAGTAGGAGTCAGAGCAAGAGAGGAGAGGTGGGTAGGAGGAAGTAGATGTGAGAGGAAGAGAGGAGAGGGGATGAGGGTTAGATGAAGATGGGAGAAGAGTTGAGCCCATGTGACGCAAAGGAGCGAAGAGTGACCGGTAGAGCGGAAATGGCGCGAGACCGGGATATCATGAACCCAAGTTGCGCCCCCTGCAGCAATTTCTAAAAGGTGAACGTGTGTAGGCTCTATTTGTTAGACATGCCTTTCTGAAGCTCGTCTCTTTGACGGAGCTGCAGTCCTGGGTAAAGGTTAGGGCGAGACTGGGCAATTTGAACTTAGAATGTCGTTAGGTGCTCACTGTCCTCTACAAGTCGTGCAATAGGATCGGTGGATGTTCCACTTTAGCTATAGACAGAGGATTAGAAACGAGGAAGTACTTTCCGGTCAGGGACTATTATGGATAATTTCCAGATGTCTTTAGCCTGGTAGCGCTACCGGGGTGCGCTACCGGTACGAGACAAAGTCTACAGGTACGGGTGTGCTGTCAGTCGGGCTTGTTCGAGATGCTAGCAGCGCGGTGAAACCGTTCTACATGCACTTGTCCAATGCCCGAGCATTGCTGACTTGTGGGTTTATGCCGAACACCTGCTGTTGCGTGTAGGACGGATCCTGAAATCAGTTGAATCCATAGTGAAGATTGCCCTACTGCCCTCCTTTCGCCGGGAGTGACAGATAATTTTTATTTGTTTTGTGGCTGTAGCGAAAGAGGTAGTATGGTGGACACATTTTCTCTTTGGCCAAGCCCTCATAAACTTTTTCGAGTTACACTTGAGAAATAAAGTGACGGTGGAGAGGGATGTTTTGCCTTTCTTTTATTTGTTTCAATCAGTTGACTGTGGTCATACTGGAGCAGTGCCTTTAGTCGAGCAAATCGACCCCAGGACTTATTCTTTGTAAGCCTAGTACTTATTCTACGGGTCTCTATTTTTTAATTATAATTGATACTTTTGTTTACACTTTTTTAAAATCCATTTGTATCGTCCTGTTATGTCCTTCTATGTTGTTTTATGTAAGCCCGTGTGGCCAATAAAAGAATGAACTATTATTATTATTCGGTAGCCTTATTTTTATCACGTGCTTTCATTGCACTATCGAGTGCAGCTCTGTGTGCCTTGAGTATGTGCTATAGTTTGTTGTGGTGCTCTTACTTTAACTGTATTGAAAGTGTTTTACGTGGGATGTGTACGGTGCCTAGTAGTGCTATTTTCTATATGTTATATATACTTGTAAGTCCTGATGTTTTTGGTATGTATTTGTCTGAATGTTTTTTATACCTAATGCGCCTACTATGACAGGAATTGTTTCTGTTTTTAGGCTCCAATTTCGAGTTACCTCTATTTCCAGATCTTTGTAATTTGAAATTTTCTCTGTTTCTTTCAGAGAAACATTGTCATCTGTTGCTATCGTTTTATCATGATCCGTCTCTATTACAATTTTAGTTTGGATTTCAGTTGTTTTACAGCATTTGTTGTTTCTTCTCTTTCTTCATAGTTGTTAGGTACTATGAATTCTTTTCTGCATTTGTCAGCTTCCAAAAAGACTGAAAACAGTTTTTTGTTTGGTTCATGTTTTGTGGCTATTTAATTTTCTTTGGTTCTGAAGTAGGTATTTCTGTAGACCTATGGTGGTTAATTTGTAATAGTTTTTTTTTTTTATCTGTATAAGGCTTCTACCACCTTCGATACGTTGTATGTATAGCTTTTCTGTGTCAGATTTTGGATTTTGTGATTATTCTTCTTGTTTTCCTGACTATTTTGATTAGTTCATTTAGAGTCCAGTTAAGAGTATTGTCGCTGTAACTCATAAGTGGGACCGCTAGAGTGTTGATACCTATTAACTTGTTTTTCACACTGGGCATGGTTTTCAGTATTAATCTGACTCGCCTTTAGTATTCCCTTTTTATATTCTCTTTTATTTGTGTGTGTTATATCGTATCTAGATCATTGATTCCTAAGTACTTGTATGTTTGGCTTTGGTCTAATTCTCTTATTTCCTTTGCTTTATCTAGTGTGATGTTGCTACTCTTAACTAGTTTTCCTCTTTTCAAGGTTGCTTCGGCACATTTTTCTAAGCCAAATTTCATGTTTATTTCTTTGACAAATCCATGTACTATCTGTAGTAATGTTTCTAGCAGCTTATCATTTGTAGCGTACAGTTTTAGATCATCCATATATAAGAGAAGGCTGATTGTTTTGCCGTAACAGTTGTATCCACATCCAGTTCTCTTGAGCATGTCAGATAAAGGCGTCAGTGCCAAGAAGAGGAGTAGAGGGAAAGAGTGCGTCTCCCTGAAATATTACTCTTCTAAAGGGGATGACTTTGGTTTTTATGAGCCTCTCTTTTGTCTGGAATGTTTTATATAATTTATGATTATTGGTGCTACCTTATTCATGGTTAGTGTTTCTAGCTAGTGTTGTTGTCATTATTATTATTATAATCAATATCATCATCATCATCATCGTCATCGTCATCGTCATTATTATTATTATTATTATTATTATTATTATTATTATTATTATTATTATTATTATTATTATTATTATTGAGTGAGAGTCCTGTGATTTTCACGTAGTTGTGTAAACATTAAGATGCATGTGTAGTTCTATGGGTATCAAAACGTATATATCATTGTGTACACGTTCGAGTGTATGCGTAATTATTCAATATATGTACTTACTATTTTGTTCCATTTCTTTTTTATATAGTTTGTAAACTTTCCGGTGTTGGTTTTGCGTGTGTGATCGCACGTGTTTCACTGAGACATCGTGCATAGGAGGACTTGTACTTTGTATGGCAGTAAAATTTCATTTTTTAAAAATAAAAAATATTTTTTTAAAATTATCTTCGTTAAAAGACCGCTTCCTTCAAATCTTCCACCGGTTCTTTCCATCGATGTTATTGGATTAGATTTGTTTTTGTATAGGAAACCCGGTGTAGCACATCTATGTTGTTATTCAGCCCGGTGCTTCTGTTCTTCTTCTTCTTCTTCTTCTTATTATTATTATTATTATTATTATTATTATTATTATTATTATTATCATCATCATCATCATCATCATCATCATCATCATCATCATCATCATCATCATCACTATCATTATTATTATTATTATTATTATTATTATTATTATTATTATTATTATTATTATTATTAAGACGGCGAGCTTGCCGATTCGTCAACACACTGGTTAAAATACTTAGCGGCATTTCGTTCGCCCTTACATTCTGAGTTCAAATTCCGTCGAGGTTGACTTTGCCTTTCCTCATTTCGTGGTCAATAAAATACGTACCAGGGAAACAACGGGGTCGATTACATCGACTAGCTCCCTCCCCCAAAATTTCCAAGCAATGCTAATTTTTGTAGGTGTTCTGCCTTCACACTTGTACCAACCTTTTTCTACCAAGTTGGTAGTTGAGTGCTGACACTCCCAAGTGCACCAATTACTATTGATATCACGTCTACTCTCTTCATTAACCGCAACCTTCATATTTCCGGCTTCAAATCGTCATAGTTATTTTTTCCTCTTTCACGTTGATCCCGTCAACGGAGCATGCTATATGTTGAATCATTGCATCCAACAGAATTTTGCAATTCTCATTCTCAGTGACTCCTTCTGGGGTTTGTTCATACCACGTCTTTGTTCTTTGCTCATTCTTGCCACATTGTCATGGCGTCTTTTGTATTCACGTTGTGCCAATTTCCGGCATTCGCTAACGATGTGCCATACTGTTTCACACCTCTCACCACACATTCTGCATTTGTCGCTGTCGGTGGTGTTGTCTATTCAGCACTTCACATGCTTGTTCTTGAACTGCGCATATGAGTTCTTCTGTCTCTATTCAGGTCACTCCTCCTTACCCATAACCACCGCTTTGTATTTCTCTTAGCGTTCACATCTCTTGCAAACTGACCATACATTTTCTTTCCTTCCATCCTTTTTCATTTTTGTGTTCATTTCTTCTTTGAATTTTTCGTCCATTACACAATTTTCAGTTTTGATGGCGCCGGCCTTCGTGTGTTTCAGCAATGGTTCCATGGCATTTTTATATACCACCCTAAACTGTTTTCCTCTGTTTCGATATAATCCTGACAACTAATCAAACCCCTCCCACCCTTTCTTCTAGACAAGTGCAGCCTATCTGTGTCACTCTTAGGGTGGAAATCTCGTGTACTGTCGACATTTTTCTGGTCTTGGTATCCATTTTCTTCACTTCTCTCTTTTGCCATTTTATAATACCCGCTCCATACCGAAGTGATGCTCACGTATTAACTGTTTGGATTTTATTCTATCCGGTCAATTTTGAACGCAACACCAACCTTAGTCTTCGGAAATATTCCTTCCTCAGTTGCTCTTTCATTTTCTTCTCCATTATCTCGTTGACCTCTACTACACCAAGGTATTTGTAGCCTTCCGTTTCAATTTTTTTAATCAAGTCTCTATTCCCTGCTAAGCTCTGTACCTTGCCTCTTTTTAGGTAAATTATTCCGCACTTCTTAAGTCCAAATTCCATTCTAATATCATCTCTAGAACAGTGGATTGTACTCACCAAGGTACTCACTTTTGTCTCATCCTTGCCATAGAGTTTCAAATCATCCATGAAGCGGAGGTGGTTGATTGTTTGGGATTTTGTCTTTAGTTGGTGCCGCAGGTTCATTTTCCTAAGTACCAAGGTCAGAGGTATCATGCAGAGTACAAAAAGCAATGGATATATGCTATCATCCTGGAAAATCACTCTTGTGATACCCAGAGTGCCCAAACAGATCTAAGCACTCGATGATCCACGAATGTGAAATCATATCGTAAGCTTTGCGATAGTCAATCCAGGCCATTCCCAGATTTGTTCTCCTTCGTTTACAATCTTGCATTACCATTTTTTCCATCAATAATTCATCTTTGGTACCTCTGCATCTCCTTCTACAGTCTTTTTGTTCCATCGGTAATATATCGTTCTCATCAAGAAATTTGTACAGTTTTTCTGCAATTCCTTCTGACAGTAACTTCTATCTTAATGGGAGACAAGAAATTGGCCTGTAATTATCAGCAGCATTTCCCTTTGATGCATCCTTCTGTCCGTCCATTTGTCAACCAACCCTGGATTTCTTCTTCTTCTCCATTGATCAATGCATTAAATTGCGATCAATTTATGGCATTTACTGAGTCTTTTTTGTTTTATACAAAATCCCTGTACACAATCAGTCCTGCTCCTTTCCAATTGCTTGTCTTTTTACTCATATTTCTGATTCAGTCTTCTGAGAAGTGGATAGCCTCTTGCTGGGGATAAGAAGCTGTTTGCTTCAGGCTGCAGAGCCATTCAGCTATAGTATTATGTTGTTCTTGCTTACTCCATATTTTAGCTCAGAAAAGTCGGCTTTCATCAGCATCAGGGGCTAATATTTCACGTTTTTTATTATCATTAAACTCTTTATAAAATCTTTTTTGGTCGGTTCTAAACAATTTGTTTTGACGGTATTGCTTAATCCGTTGTTCAAACCTAGTTAGCTTTGCTTTTGTTGTAAGTATGCGCTATTTCAGTTATTCAATTACAACATTCAGGCCTTTTGTATTTACACCATACTTCTTCGTAACTTTTTCGAATTTGCACTGATGATGAAACAATTTTCCTCATCAGCATCATCATTACCATCAACACTGGGAAGTATTCATAGACTTTTTTTTTAATTTCATTTTTGACAAATTCTTTGATATTTCTTCACACCGATAAACGACTTTTTTTTCATCTAAGTGGAGTAGTATATTTCCTAATCAATAAATGCCGAATATGCTAGAACAAAAAAGATGGTCGAGTATATTGGTGGTTAGATAGGCTAGACAGCTTTGGAGATTCCATCAGTTTGAAAGGCAATTGAATGAATAATCAGTACTGAGCAATATTCGATGATGTAGAAAGAGGTGATGGTTGAAATGATAGGAACAAAACTACAGTACAGGTGAGGAGACAATATATCAGGGTATTATGAGAGATAAATGAAATGTATAAGGTGTGATGAACAATGAAAAACTGCGAGGGAAGAAGAATAGAGAATAATATTTTGCTGAAGCGATATCTAGAAGACAATCGACAATGCTAGAAAATGTCTGTTTCTTTGAGATAAAGCCTGTTTCAGATGAATCATTTCATATCACAAAAAAATATAGCACGCTGTTAATAAGTATGCTTGTTATGAGAGAATATGTGGTATGTGTATGTACGTTGTAAGGTTTGCTGACATGTATGAGTATTTGCAGATGCATATTTGTGTGCGTGCGTATGCCGTGCCTGTGTGAATGTATGTTATGTGTCTACTTTTGAGTGTGAACATATTCGAGTGTCTGTAAGTGATGTGGTGTATGCACGTGTTATTACATGAGTGTAAGAGAATGAGTTGTGCATGAGTAACGTATGTAGTTACTTGTATATGCTGAACTTATTATTTCCAAACATCGATATTTCTGTCTATTTGTCTATTTGTAACCTTTGTTATTTGTTTGTCTATATTTCTGTCTTTACATCTATCTGTCTGTCTTATTGAAGAGTCTTAATGAATTGAAATTTACTTGTTAGTTGGGATGAGAGAAAAAAACTGTTGCTGCAATTGTTTGTGACTCTTAAAAGAAACAGAAAATTGGGCGAGATTATTTTAAGAAATTAACAATCTCTCAAAGTTAATTTGATCTTTGCTCACAGACAAGGACCAAATATGGACGTGTTTCGATTTATTAGACCTTATCAACACAGTTTAGTCTAATCAGCTGACAGATTTTCACAGGAAAGTTACGAATATTTTATGTCTATGAATTTTGCCGTCTACCAATTTATAACTATGTATTTTTTGCTTGTTTGCAATCCGACTTATAATTGCATGTTTATTTGTTCGTCTGTTAGTCTCTGTCTATCGCTACGTATAATTATCCATTTGCATGTTTGTCTGTCATTCTCTACTAACAAATATATATTCGTTTTGTGTGAACCTATCTATGAAGATATTTCTGGGTTTATAGAGTCACCAGTTCTACTTCTCGCACAAATGTTTGTCCAGTGGTGCGAGAATTGCCTGGTGCTTGCCATTGTCATGTATTAATTACTATTAGTCATACCTAATTAAATGTTAGTTCAGCCTCAGATCACAGATATCTCTATTGACTCTCTGGAATAGTTATATACATGTGTACTTGTGCAGTGTGTATGTGTGCGTGCGCGTACATGCGTGTGATGCGCGGGGGAGGGATACGTGTGTGTATATGTGTGTATGGTTTTTCAGATTTTTTTTCAGATGTGTCTCTAATTTTTCCTTTACCTATAATTTGCCTCCCTCTCTCTCAGTCTCTCCGTATCCAACACACTTGCTATATCTTTATCTCTCTCTCTCTCTCTCTCTCTCTCCCTCTCTCTTAATATATATGTGAGTATGCTTGAGAGAGAGAGAGAGACAAGCAGAGACAGACAGCAGACAGACAGATAGACAGACGGACAGATATCCTTCTTTCCCCAATCTCTCCGTCTCATTAGGTCCTATTCTCAAAATCTCTAATTACGTCTCTTTCTAGATATCGGTATCTCTTTAGATATCGTTTCTTAACTCTTGGCCTTTGAAATTTGACCCTTCTGTGGTTCTTATATGGAATCAATGGTCTGCACTCATTTTCTATATTTTAACACCGTACATTTCTGCCTTTCTTTTCCCTACTATCATAAAATTTTCTAATATTTTCTTATTCTTTAGGTCTTTCTATTTTACCTTCATTTAATTCCTAACAAACATTTATTTAGCTTAAGTTCCGCTCTAACATATGCACCACCCCTCAGCTCTCTTTCTTTCTCTTTCTGTATATATATAATATATATATATATATATATATATATATATATATATATATATATATATATATATATATATATATATACAGGGTGTCCACAAAAACACTCTCTGATTTCACGATGTTATGATATTTTAACTAATTCAAATATATTCATAAACATGTTGTGAACTGGTTCTCTAACAAGTTATTTCATTTTTTTTTTCATGTGATTAGACATTTTTTTTTCATGTGATTAGACATCTTTGACCTGAAAACCACAGGGATGTAAAGAAATCTAAAAATGGCCATCACCCCACTGCAACGCAGCTGGTGTATACTTGAATTTGCAAGATCAAACAGTTTTGTGGCCGTGCAAACGTGCTTTCTGACTCAGGTATCATACGATTCCACCTACACCCATGTCCATTCGCAAATGGCACAATGATTTTAGTCAGAAAGGATGTATCTGTGATCAGAAAAAAGGACATTCTGGCCGACCATTAGTATCAGAGGAAATTATTGATCGAGTTAGAAGAAAATTAGTGCACAGCCTCAAAAAGTCAATACGAAGAGCTAGCCGAGAGTTACACCTCCCCCAAAAGCACAATTTGCAAGATCCTACACAAACACCTAAAGTTCCACCCTTAAACTTAATCCAAAACTTCACCCGAAAGATAGTGGAATGCAATTTGAATTTTGTGAGAATATCAAACAATTAATGGAAGATAATAACCTGCTCTCAAAAATCATTTTCAGTGATGAGGCGACATTTCATTTGAACGGTAAAGTCAATAGGCATAACATAAGGATATGGGGACATGAATATAGAGACTCACCAAAAGTTAGTGTGTTTTGTGCTGTATCAGAGAGGATAGTGTACAGCCCTTTCTTTTTTGAGGGAGGAATTGTTACTGGTCAAAGTTACCAGGAGATGCTGACTAATTGGATGTTTCCACAACCAGCTGCTGAGGGTGATGACTACCTTTTCCAGCAAGATGGTGCTCCACCGCTGTCAAGAGATTTCTCACTGAGCATTTGCTAAACGGATGGATTGGTCGTGCTGCACGAGATCAGGTGTTCTGCAAGTGACCTGAGAGGTCAGCAGACCTAGCTGTTTGTGACTTCTTTCTTTGGGGTTACGTGAAAAGCACAGTTGCGTACCACCACTGCCTGCAACCCTGAAAATTTTGATCACTGAAGCAGTTCGCATGGTAAGTCCAGATATGCTGCTGAGCGTCTGAACCGAACTGGATTATCGCATCGATGATTTCCGAGCAACCAGAGGGGCGCACGTTGAGTACTTTTAATGCTACCTTACACCACATGAGGCTGAATGAAAACCTGCATCTGAAGCTACTAACTGTGATAGATTATAACAATAAAATTACATGTTATATCTGTTTGAAATCAGGGAGTGTCTTTGTGGAAACCTTGTATATACAGACATACAAAAATATACATATACATACACAAATATATATATATATATATATATATATATATATATATATATATATATATATATATATATATATATATATATATATATATATATATATATATATATACGTAGGTACTGTAAGTTTTAGAGGTAATACTTGATAAGTGTAAGCACCTGTATATGCCAGATAGTGGCAGAGGTGAAAGAATATATTAAACGTCAATTTACGTTTAATATATATATATATATATATACACATATACACACACACATACACACACATATATACACACACAAATATATATATATATACAAGTATATATATAATACAAGTATAAAAGGAGAAGCGTGGCTGTGTGGAAATAAGCTTGCTTCGCAACCATATAGTTCCAGGTTCAGTCCCACTGCGTGACACCTTCGGCGACTGTCTTCTACTGTAGCCACGGACCGACCAAAGCCTTGTGAGAGGATTTAGTAGACGGAAACTAAAAATCCCGTCGTGTGTGTGTGTGTGTGTGTGTGTGTGTGTGTGTGTGTGTGTGTGTGTCTACGCCTGTGTTTGTCCCCCAACACCATCGCTTGACAACAGATGTTGTGTTTACGTCCCCGTAATTTAGCAGTTTAGCAAAAGACACTGATAGAATAAGTACCGGGCTTACAATGAATAAGTCCTGGAGTCGATTTCTTCGACTAGAAAGGTGTTACTCCACCATGGCCGCAGTCTGAAACAAGTAAGACTGAAACAAGATGACTGAAACAAGTGAAAGAGGAAAATAACCTCTCTTCATCATGTAATAATATCAGAGACTTGGGAGTAATTGTTGATAACAATCTCAGTTGGAAGGCCCGCATCAACAATAAGGTCGATATATCCAGTAGGATGAGCTCCTGGATCCTGGATCCTAAGAACCTTCCTGTTCAGAAAACTAGTTGTCATCATTCCACTTTTCTCCTCCTTTGTACGGCCACAGCTGGAATACTGCTGCCCTTTGTCGTCTCCCATACAAAACAAAACATCTCGAAAATACGTCCCCTATCCAATTCAGTATCACAACACATAAATACATTGCAACACAATTTCTTTTCCTCAACAGGCCCTGTCTTATTTAGCATTATCCCGAAGCAGATCAAAGAGGAAAAGGATCTCATTACCTTTAAACGGAATCTGAGTAAATTTCTACAAGGAATACCAGATAAGCTACCTTACTCAACAAGTACTCCCTACTCGAATGGGCCATGATACCACAAAACTTGACTTAAAAAGGATTTAGATAATACTATGAGGTTGTGCAATAGTTAGACATGAGACATGACCTGCGCCAATCTTTGGTCGAAACATATCTACGTTTTATCTAGGTTATATATATATAAATATAAAATACAAAAATGGGACAAGAACGCAAAACATCCAGACAGTTAGGTGATACAAAAAAGAGACAACAAACCATCTAGACAGACAATACAAAGAAAACAAGGACGGGTCATTCGGAGTTTTCTATCCTCAGTCGAGTTCCAGATTATCTTTGCAATTTCGGCTGGTTATACCCAAGATTGTTCCAATCTGGCCAGCCCCATGGAAAAACTAAGCTAAGAGCATTAGATTCCTTGGAAGAAAGCAGCGAATGTATACGAAAAAAAGGACGGAAAAAAAAACAAGGAAATGTTACACAGGACATAACCACAGGTGTCTTTCGACTAAGGACGAATTAATTTCAGCTGGCGTGCGTAGAAGTAAAGCCTTACGGCAGGGACATAAGATTTAACAGGCAATGGGAGAAATATAGATGTTGCACGGATGGTACTCGAACCAAGAAAGTCCCTTTTTTGTATCACATAACTCTCTGGATGTTTTGCGTTCTTGTCCCATCTCTATATATAAAATATAGCGGTGTACGTACATCTTGGTCTCTTATATATATATATATATATATATATATATATATATATATATATATATATATATATGTATATTATATATATATATATATATATATATATATATATATATATATATATATATATATATATATATATATATATATATATATATATATATATATATATATGACTGTGGGGTAAGTAGCTTGCTTACCAACCACATGGTTCCGGGTTCAGTCCCACTGCGTGACACCTCGGGCCGGCTAAAGCCTTGTGAGAGGATTTGGTATACAGAAACGGAAAGAAGCCCGTCGTATGTATATACATACATATATGTGTGTGTGTATGTTAGTGTATCTGTGTTTGTCCCCCCACCATCGCTTGACAACCGATGTTGGTGTGCATACGTCCCCGTAACTTAGTGGTTTGGTAAAAGACCGATAGGATAAGTACTAGGCTTACAAAGAATAAGTCCTGGAATCGACGGGTTCGACCAAAGGCAGTGCTCCAGTATGGCCGCAGTCAAATTACTGAAACAAATAGGAGAAATATATACATATATATTATATTATGGAGATGTACTTGCATAGCAAGTGATCTGATCTGAGATCGTGTGCTGAAACGAAAAACAATTGCAGCGTGGAAGGTGTTTATAAGCCATTTAAAAACACACAAAAACCGTTAGATTCAGTTCAACATATAAATTTAATTTGCCACAATAGTTTTCGTCGCTTTGAGACCGTGACCTGTTCACTGACAAAATTCTGTGCTACATCTGAGAAAGTAACAGTTAGTTCATGATATATACGTATGTATGTACGTACATACGTATGTATGTATGTATGTATGCATGTATGTATGTATGTATGTATGTATGTACGTACGTATGTATGTATGTATGTATGTAAGTATGTATGTACGTACGTACGTATGAACGTATGTATATACGTATGTATGTATGTGTGCATGTAAGTATTACATATGCATATGTGCACATGCGTATGCATGCGCGCAGACCTATACGCATGTATGCATGTATGTATGTATGTATGTATGTATGTACTTATGTACTTACGCATGTATGTGAGTATTTAGGTATGTCAGTGTGTAGACGTGTAGACATCATATCTACACATCCCACTGATGCAATGCTAAGACAAGTCACTGAAGCTGTCTGTATACAGGAATGCAAACCAACCCTCAACCGTAAATCCGAATGGGGTAACATCCAGATTCCACTAGTGAATACCCGTATATAATCACCCCTTTCTATCATTTACATGTAGAAATCCATACATTCATGCTGAAATGCATGATACTGAAATGCGTATGTTTAGTTATACCTAATCGTATGAGTGTACAGAGATTAATATGTATGTACGTTTGTGCAGATTTATGTGTATTTTAGCGTGCGTGTGTATGTGTGCGTGTGCGTGTGTGTGTGTGTGTGTGTGTGTGCATATATATGTGTATATGTCTATGTATAATAAAATTAAAATAAAAATAAAATTGTTTTCAAATTTGAATTTTAACCGTTATCTGCGAAAATAGTGACATATATATGTGTAGATGGATAAGCGTATACATGTGTATACTTTATGATTATACGTATATATGTGAGTGTCTATACGTGTTTATATGATTGTTTGTGCTTGTATATAAGTATATGTAGGTTTATATTTGCATATATGTATCTAAAACATTGTATCCCTTCCCGTTAGACGGTGGTGAGAGGGACACACGGACACAGACATATATATATATATATATATATATATATATATATATATATATATATATGGCTGTGGGGTAAGATGACTCTTCCCAGACACAACAGAATATGCTTCAACACAGGAACTCACATAAAGACTCTTGCAAACCAAATCCAAAAAGGAAATATATTATTATGTGTCTGGCTGTGTGTGTATGAGTGTGTGTATACATATATATATAATTATGTATATATTGTATGTCTCCACTGTCATGTTTTTGTTTTCAAGTTCGACCCTCCATAAATCTTAAATTTCATTTAAGAATTTATGAGAGCAACTGTCTTTGAAGTCTCATATTGTCGTTGAATACTCGAAATGAGTAGATAGACAGCCGACAACTGATGAAGGGTCCTTTCTTTGTGCTTACTTTTCATGTTTCCCATTTTCTCGTTGTTTACGTATTTAACTCGTTTGTGTACGTATTTCCTGTTATTTACACCGTTGGTGACGTCCTGTACCCATACATGCATGTGACGCCGCTTGGCTGACTGGTTCGCAGAACACCTCCGAGACATCCGACTCGGCAATGACACCCCGGTCTCACGCCATTTCCGCTCTACCGGTCACTCTTTGCAACACCTGTCTGTGTTCGGATTGCCCTTGCACAGGGGCCATCCGGACTTCCGTCTTCGCCGTGAACAGAGATTAATCTTCTTTCTTCGCTCCTTTGCGTCACATGGGCTCAACTCTCCTCCCCTCTTCAGCTAACCCTCACTCCCCTCTCCTCTCTTCCTCTCACACCTACTTCCCCCACCCACCTCTCCTCTCTTGCTTCGACTCCTACTTCTCACTTCTCTTCACTCACTTCTCCTACCTTCCTTCTCACTTCTGTTTACTCCTACCCCTTCCCCTCTCCCTCGTAACACTACCCCTACACAATCCAACCCCACCTTCCTTATCCATCCCATCCCTTCCACCCCCTCCCTTATACCCCACCACTACCCCCACCCTCATCCTAACCCACACCCCACCCTTGCTGTCTCCACTCTCGCCTCCCCCACATCCCAAATCCACCACACCACACCACATACCACCACACACCACTATACCACACAACATCACATCACACCACCACGCATACACTAGCACTGACCACTTCCCAGCACCCACACCATCATCCACATGCTTACACATGCACACACGCACACGTCAAGGTCACCGTTCCTCTTCCACACGCACATAATGTTCTCTTATACACATGCACGCTCACCTTCGTTTTGGGATTACCACTACTATATTATCACCCCTTCTTCCTAGCTCTCCTGTGTGAGTCCTCTGTCCGGCATTCGCCATGATCGCTAGCTACTACACACTCTTTATTTTCTCTCCCTGCTTCTTTTTGTGTTCCTTTCCGTGGAAGAGCGTAGGCTCGAAACGTTAAAGACTTTCTCACTTCACGAGCGTTAAACTAATACATATGTTTGTTGTCTACAACACCTGTCTTCGTCTTTTGTTTTTTTTTTGTGTGTGTGAATTCTCCCCATATATTACACGCTCACGTGGTCGCACCAGTGTGATCCTGCCTCTACCTCATAACCCAATGAACTTTTTGCTTTTTCTAAACATTCTACACTTCGGACTATTCTACCTGGACTTTCTACTCTCCTACACTTCAGCTACACCTCTCCTACCTATGGATTACACTGGACTTTCTCATTGATGCGAAATCGCTCCAATACACCACGACGTTTGAAGCTTTTGAAACTTTTGAACTTTTCTTAACTTTTTTATACTTTCCAAATTTCTTTTGCCCTTTCTGCATTTTCCTATTGTCATTTCTTCCTACTCTGGTTGTTCTTACTCTGTTTTCTCTAATCCTCACCTGTTACCTTGCCTCTCTCTCCCTCCCTTTCTTTTCCCCTTTCGTCTTCTCTTCTCCCCTTCTTACACCTTTTCTCTCTGTGTCTTCCTTCTTCGTCCTTTCTTTCCATGTTATTATTTTTCTCCCACCTCTTATATTTTTTCTCCTCATGCCTTTTGCATTTTTTACTCTTCACGCCTTTTGCTTTTTTTTTTCTCCCTACACCTGAATTTTTCCTCCCCACGTCTTCATTTGCCTTCTCTCTCTCTCTCCCTTTTTTCCTTTTTTTCTCCTTTCTCTCTCTTTTCTTCTCGTTTTTCAATCATGCCCGATTACAAACCTTCCCTCCTCCACCTTCACCACCGTCTAAAACAAAAATTTGTATTATCACAATTTGTATTATCACTATAGGAATATAGGAATTCCTTGTTGCTCATGTTAACTATGGTATTATTGCTATTGGTACTAGTTTTATTTTCATTATTCTCATCAGGATCTTAACAATTGATGTATTGTTACAGTTAGTTCTTTCTATATCGCTATAGTGATACTAGGAAAAGTCTTCAACTTCGTTCTTAATGATGTTGTTATCCGAACGAGTCAATGAATTCCTATTTCCAGTCGAATTATTGCTATATTTTGGTGCTTAGGTTAGACTTTAACAGGCTAAAATGAGCGATATTACCTGCTAAGTTAGAAGCCTTAGAGTAAGAAAGTTTCTCAATAAAGTTATTTAAAATGTTGTGGTATTTATGTCGAAGTAGGAAGTTTTTCGCAGAAAATTTTGGGTATGTTAGTTTCCATATGAATGAATATAGAGTTTTTTTCCTAATTTTCTACCGATCAGCTTTTCTATAATGGACGATGTGTGATTTATTAGTGTCCTTACTAGAATTAGCTGTACGCCATGTGGGTCTACATTATTACCTCTATGGTATCATTTACCTTTGATTTTATATAATCCCTAATTATTATAGTTATTGTTTTAGTACACTTATTATGAGTGTTATTACTAGTTTAATTATTCCTGGTATTGTTTGAAATACATTCGCATGCAGGCGATATACTGTTGTTGCACATCCTTGAAACGCTAATCGATCTACATCACACGTGGGATATAAGATAGTGGCGATATTTAATATAGATACTACATATTTTTCCATACCTCCAGACTTGCGTGGAATATTATTAACATTTTGGACATGCAAACACACACACACACACACACACACACACATACACACACACACGCACACATACATACACACGCACGCACGTACGCACACGAAGATTCAAGATATCCAAGAAGTAATTTTGGATTAACTTGCAAAAGTCGAAATGCCTTTGTAAGACTCGATCAAAATATTATGACAATGTTGCAGTTATGGCTGGTTATAAAAATAAAATTCAACAGAGACTTAATGAAAACCTGCAAAGTCAGTTTTATAACCAACAACAAACATTCAGTTTTTCGTCGGGATGTATGCTGCAAACCATGACGTATCGATAGCGAGTTCTTTCGGTGAAAATCAGTCGCATTATTTCATTCTTTTCTTTCTAAACACTCTAGTTTTGATATAAAGCAAAGTAAATCAAATTTTAACTTTAAATTTCTTGGATTCTAAAACAAAATTCTTTTCGGATGAACCGAATTAAAAACAGATCGAAGAACATAACCTAAACTTCTGTGATGATACTTGTGTTGGAAAGACCTTTCAAGTATAGTTTTTAAGAGGTTTAGCGTCATTCATCTATGTTCAATTAATCAGAGAAAGAATAAAAAAAATAATGAAGTATGCGCAGGCGTGGCTGTGAGGTGAGGAGCTTACTTCCAAACCACATGATTCCGGGTTCAATCCCATCCCATGGCGCCTTGGGCAAGCGTCTTCTACTGTAGTCTTGGGCTGACGAAAGCCGCGTGAGTGGATTTCGTACATGGAAACTGAAAAAAGTCCATCGTATGCGTGTGTGTGTGTGTGTGTGTGTGTGTGTGTGTGTGTGTGCGTGCGCGTGTATTTGTGTCTGTGTTTGTTCCCCGACCATCGCTTAGAAACCGATGTTGGTGTGTTCTCGACCCAGTAGTAACTTAGCGGTTCGGCAGCAGATATCGATAGAATAAACACCAGGCTAACAAAAAATAAGTCCAAAGGTCGGATTCTTCAAGTAAAATGCGGTATTCCTGCTTGGCCACACTCAAATAACTAAAACAAGTAACAGAGTAATATATATATATATATATATATATAATAATGATAATAATAATAATAATAGTATAAATGCGCCCTTTTAAAGCCTAGCCAGACTCATGGGTCCGGTTTCCCGGTTTCAATGGGCGGGACGCCAGTCCATCGCAGCGTTACTCATTTTTGCCAGCTGAGTGGACTGGAACAACGTGAAATGAAGTGAAATGAAGCTCAAGAACACAACTCCTCACCCGGTCCAGGAATCGAAACCACAATCTTATGATCATGATGCTGACACCCTAACTACTACATATATATATATATATATATATATATATATATATATATATATATATATAACTGACCAGCTGTAACCACAATTTCCTTCTGTCTTCTTTCCTTCTCTTTCCCATTGGCACTTCTTTCAGATACACAGGCACACACACAGACGCACGCACACACACGTACACACACACCAACACAAAAACACTCACATACACAAAAAAACACACGCACTCTCTCTCTCTCTCTTTCTCTTTCACTTTTCCCTCCATTCCTCACCCTCTTTTACTATCCTATATATATCTCTCTCCACCCCTACACATTCAATAATACTTTAAAAAGAATATATATATATATATATATATATATATATATATATATATATATATATATATATATATATATATATATATATATATATATATATATATATATATATATATATATATATATATATATATATATATATATATATATATATATATATATATATATATATATATATATATATATATATATATATATATATATATATATATATCTCCGTATTCTTTCTGTTGAAGAGCGTAGCTCGAAACGTCAAAGACTTTCCGTATTCCCGAGCGTCATACTAATACATCCTTTGTTATTTACACCACCTGTCCTCGTCTGTTGTTGTTTTTTCGTATATTCTCCCATATATATATATATATATATATATATATATATATATATATATATATACACATGTAAATATATGTATATATATATATGTATATATGCATGGATATATATATATATATATATATATATATATATATATATATATATATATATTACAGCCTTAGGCCGACCAAAGCCTTGTGAGTGGATTTCGTACACAGAAACTCAAGGAAGACTGTCGTATATATGTGTATATCTTTGTGTGTGTGTGTATGTGTCTGTGTGTCTGTGTTTGTATCCATACCATTGCCTGACAACCGATGTTGCTGTGTTTACATTCTCTTATCTTAGCGCTTCTGCAAAAGACACTAATAGAATAAGTACTAGGCTTACGAAGAATAAATCCTGTGTTCGATTTTTCCGACCAATGGCGGTGCTCCAGCATGGCCGCAGTCACAAGACTGAAACAAGTAAAACAATAAAAAAAACTCTGCCATTTTAATCCCGAGCAAGACCGGGTATCTCTGCTAGTATATAATATTTGTAAACAAACGAGCTACGAAAAGAGAGCAACTATGGAAGACTCACAGTATAATAATCGAACGCGCAAAGAGCCCTGTTAGCGTTGATTTGTGGGTTCGAATCTTGCTAGTGTTAGGTCATAATTTTTCCCTCATCTGCTTCTATTTAAAAATTGTCGGTTCAAATCGAAGAATATATATTATCATTATACAATTGTTATTATACTATGAATATTCCATAGTAGCTTTCTCTCCTTAACTTACAAAGCCTTTCTGGTTTGTTTACAAATATAATCTGTAGTATATATACGTGTGTGTGTGTATGTGTGTGTGTGTGTGTGTGTGTGTGTGTGTGCGCGTGTGTGTGTGTGTGTGTGTGTGTGTGTGTGTGTGTTTGTGTGTGAGTGAGTGTGTGTGTATCTAACTATCTACAAACACACACACACACACATATATATATATATATGTATACATATATAGTGACGAAAGGCAAACAATTTGGCAAGAACTGACAAGGACATTTAATTTAATTTAATACAATTTAGCTACATAACAAATGGTAAAAAAAATAGTAAAGAATAGTCTCTGACAACTGTTTCTAGGATATCTCAGCTATTGGAACATTGTATCGAGTGAATACTCTGTAATCTGAATATACCGTCATCGGAGAGATATAGGTGAGACAATGATAATGCGGTGGTACGTTATGTCCAGGAGGGTATTACTTTGATAAATCCCTGACCAGAAAGGATGGTTAGATATTTCTCTCAGCGTTCACTATTTTCCCCTCGTTCATGTCTAGCGACCCTCCATGTTTCTTTTCGTTCGGTTTCCCTGTATGCCCCCGCTGTCCTGTTTTTATTCCTAACTTTGACCCTCCATAAATCCGAAATTTTATTTTGATACTTATGGGAGCAACTGTCTTCGAAGACTTATGTTGTCGTTGGTTGCTCGAAATAGGGAGTAGATAGACAGCCGACAACTGATGAAGGTTCATTCTTTGTATTACTTGTCCTTTTTTCTGTTGTTATTTGCGTATTTAACTCATTTGTTTTCGTATTTCATGTTATTTACTGTTGGTGACGTCCTTTACTCATATATGCATATATATGCATGCATATAGATACATATATATACATACATACATACATACATACATACATACATACATACATACATACACACATACGTATGTATATATATTATCTATATTATTATTTAATTGAACGCTACGCATCCATTTCCAAGTAAGTTTATATATATATATATGAACTACATAGAACAACATAGTACGGTTAACACGCAGATTATTGACAACATCTACAAGCTGTTTACTTAGCCATGCTTGCACCTTGAATATCCTATGTGGGTTATGCAAGATACAGACATGGCTATGTGGTAAGAAGCTTGCTTCTCAACCACATGGTCAGGGCAAGTGTTCTCTACTATAGCCTCGGGCTGACCGAAGTTTTGTAAATGGATTTGGTAGCGAAAACTGAAAGAATCCCGTCGTATGTGAGTGAGTGAGTGAGTAGGTGAATGAGTGTGCGTGTGTGTATGTGTGAGTGTATAATCTTTGTGTGAGTGAGGCTTTGTTCTGTGCTTATTCCCACCACCGGTGATGGTGTGTTTACGTCCCTGTAATTTAGCGGATCAGTAAAAGAGAACAATGGAATAAGGACCAGACTTTAAAAAGAGTACTGAAGTTGATTTGTTCGACTAAATATTCTTCAAGGTGACGCTCCAGCATGGCCACAGTCTAATGACAAAAATACGTAAAAGATACAAGTAAAAAGAATACTTTTCTACAATTCAAAATGTAACAATCATCGTTGATGCCCGAATAGATAAATAATGGGTAAAGCACCGGACTAATTGCATTACTTAACACATTTTCTAAAACCTTTCTTCGGGTTTCTGTTGTACACATAGCAAATCATTACTTTTATTTATGTATTTGCAAAGATTAATAAAATTGATATTTCCAATCATTTCAACCCTAAAATCGATGTTTTCAAACCCATTAATCCTAAACTCTAATCTTAATTCTGAGTCCAAATTCCTTAGTTCTAAATCCCAATCACCAATTCCAAACCGAATTTTATTTTATTTTATTTTTTTTTATTTCAGAATCGCAATCTCTGCGATTCTGTGTAACAGGTTCTGTGTAACATGATTCTGTGTAACAAGTTCTCAAAAACTTCAAAACTTACAAGGTACAGTTGGCTACACCAAAATATTGATAAATTGAAATTTTAAAAAATGTTTAATCTGCAGAACATCGAAATCTCCATTGTTTAAAAAAGAATTCCTAAGTATTTTCATAAAGATATGAAAATTATGTGACTTTTGAATTAGGAACTTCTGGAAACAATGTCAGCTTGTCGGAGAGACAACACTCGAACAATTGCACAAAGTTTGAGCATTTAAGTTCGTGGAAACAATAACTGAGAATATTTTCTCTAATATGAATCTCGGCTGTTAAGAAACTCGCTGTATAAAAGATGATAGGCTATTTTGGAATCGAAAACTGCCTGCAGACAGTTTCAAAATTTTGCAACTTTTGACTCACCACAACGGGTATTTCAGTTAGTATATGTATGTTTGCATGTATGTGCTTATGTGTTTGTGTATTTGTGTGGAGAAAGAAGAATGAGGAAGTGTATGTGCACGATTGCTTAAGTTTTATGACATTAACTCAATCAAATGAACATTGTGTTGTTTAATGCTTTTGAATGTAGAATTCAAACCATGAAGAAGCAGAAGAGAATAGTATTTTGTCTGATGTACTAACACACCTGCCGATTCGCTGCCTATCTTTATTTCACACACACACATATATATGCGTGTATGTATATGTGTGTAAGTGAGTGCATGAATGCATATATTATATTAAGTCGAGATTCACTCACTGCTGTATAACTGTATTTTTACACAGTTTGAACTTCCGAGTTGTCCGCCTGCCTTTCTTGAGGAAAGCTACGTGTGCCATTAACCCTAATATATTTTTCCTTTGCGACTTAATTTTTGTCTTATTACACTTACGACACTAAATATATCAGTTTCTTTACCACCTCTTAGTATGGACATTGTCTTATAATGTTATCCCAAGACTTACCAATGAACCTATACCATACCCCAAGACTATCTTCAGATATGAGTACAACTAAAATACGTATATTTAAATATTTAACACATTGTATTGTGTCAAGTCGTGTTAGCACTGAATTCCGTAGGTATAATAAAAGCAAACACATTTATCAATGGATTTATGTCTGTTTACATTGCTTATCAGTATACTTATTTATTTAGGTGTCAACCATTCAATCGCACTTTAAACATTGTTTCCACATTTATTTCAATATACCATACCTATTGTTTTGGTAATGTTTGGTTTTTGAAGCCCTCATCTCTCCCCTATGTGTGTATATATATATATATATATATATATATATATATATATATATATATATACTAGCAGCTAAACCCGATTTCACCCGGTCTGTTTGGATGATGTGGCTGTTATTGCTTTCGGTTAGGCATAATCTATAACAGCGTTTCTCAACCTGATCATTTCGTGTCCCGTTTCGATTGGAGCCTCCAGCTGTATGAAGATTTCACCCCCTCCTGTCAGAAAATGGCTTCAGGAGTTGTGAAGAAAGAATTTTTACGTAGTCTGTTTGCGAGAGCTATTCTATTGGACGTCTGTCTAATCATTAAAAGATTTATTTAATTATGAACATAGAAAGAAATTATACATTAATCGCAATTTTTGTAAGCAATTTTATCCGTAAAAATTTTATTTGCAGAGAGCAGAAATTGAAAGATATATGAAATGGACGTGCGTGTATGTGTGGGTGAGTGTATGCATGTGAGAGAGTAAACAACTGGTGTTAATGGCAGAATAATATTTGAAATGCAAATCTGTGAATGAAAAATAAGTTCAGAGCTCTACATGGTAGGTAGACCTGGTTGAAATAGCAGCCAAATCTCCCTCAAAACACCCTACTGTATTAATGCGAGAATTCTGCGTATTATGTTAAGAAGTTGACGTTAATAATTACTTTAACAGAAAATGAAGCTGTAAGAATGAACGGGGAAATTGTGTGTAAGAATTAATAGCAGACGTATCCAATCTAAGAAAAGTGAAGAGAAAAGCAAAATGATGTATGGAATAAGTAATTGTTATACGCTTATAGAAAAACAATTTATATTTTAGAAATTGATACATACCTGTTGAACATTAAAATGAGCTAGTGTTTTCGACGCGTGCATAATCATAGTGAAACTGAAAGACATGAAATGTACGGACATTTCATGTGTATGTGTGTGTATTTTTGGCGGGATTTTGCATTTAGCAGGAGTTGGTTTGTGTTTTATCTGTCAATCAATGGCCGGACAAGTGAAAGGAGAAGGCGCTCTTTTGAAGTGAGCGTCGAATGAAGATACATGGAGAGTTTTATGACTGAACTTCTTTTGAAGTTGTGATGAGAGGGGAGAATTGATGTGCGTGCGTATGTCTGTGTGTGTGTAAGTGTGTATGTTTGATGGGGTGTGCGCGATAGAGAAAGTAATGTTGATGGCGTATGTGTATATGAGAAAGAAAGAAAGATAGATAGAGAGAGATAAATGTAATTTATCATTCACTTCATTTATTTATTATGTATATATGGATGAATGGCTTCAGTGACACACACTCCCATACACGCACACACGCAGGTTGTTTTAATCGATTTTCTCTGTAAGTATGGGGTCTAGGAAAAAATAGAAAGTGTGTTCCAATCTATACACCCGTCTCCACATTGTGTGCTATTTTTCACGCGAATCCACCCAGCCGTTTGGCCGTGAACCTCAAGACAATAAAGAATACAACGGTCGGCCAACTTCAATTTATATTATTTATATATATATATATATATATAGGAAAATGAAAAAAAGCCAGAATGCTGAACTGGAAGTATAATTTAATAAAGATTTTTTCTAACCGGTTTTCATTGCGAGGAAGCAAATTATCAAGAAGAAGGAGAATGAAAATGTTTTTTTACAAAGAAGTACAAAATGAAGAAAATAATATATAAAACAATAATATATAAAAAAATAAATATACCCATACATTATATTGTCTTTGAGCTTTTGTAGTTCAATAGTAGTTCATGTATAAATTGGTAGGAAAAATAAGGATGCATGAGGGTTGAGAGTTTTGTTAGGTTTTAAAAAAGGGTTAAAAGTTTGTGTTAAGCAGGAAATGTGGTGTCAAAACAAGAAGTCTTCCTGTTTTGACACCACATTTCCTGCTTAACACAAACTTTTAACCCTTTTTTAAAACCTAACAAAACTCTCAACCCTCATGCATCCTTATTTTTCCTACCAATTTATACATGAACTACTATTGAACTACAAAAGCTCAAAGACAATATAATGTATGGGTATATTTATTTTTTTATATATTATTGTTTTATATATTATTTTCTTCATTTTGTACTTCTTTGTAAAAAAACATTTTCATTCTCCTTCTTCTTGATAATTTGCTTCCTCGCAATGAAAACCGGTTAGAAAAAATCTTTATTAAATTATGCTTCCAGTTCAGCATTCTGGCTTTTTGTCATTTTCCTATTATTTCTCCACGTGCGGTTAACACAACCCCACTATTTACTGACTTATATATATATATATATATATATATATATATATAAAGAGGTATAGTTACCGTTATTTATAGTAATAAGATAGCTAACAATTTCACACCGTTCCAGAGACAATATAAGGTAAATTATGATTCAATAGGGTATATAATATACATTGCTTTCTGATGTATTCAACGCAAAGGTAAGCCTATTTCTGATATATTCATTGCATTGCTCGTATATATATTTATCGTGAGTTTTGTGGTGGTTTTTGGAGCATTGGCTCTAATTTTAGCAAGTGGTATTATATACCCTATTGAAGCATTATATATATATATATATATATATATATATATATATATATATATATATATATATATATATGTACATATATATAAAGAGGTATAATTACCGTTATTTATAGTAATATTTTATCTATAAAGCTCAATTTAATTTTAATTTTTTATAAATTGATTTTAATTGAGTTTTTACCTGTAATTTTGGATTTTGTCCCTAATATTATTATAATTCTCTAATTTATAATTAACGTTTGTTGTTTGTATTTAACTTTCAATTTTTCGTTGATTATGGAATTTACAGGTAGGATTGAGCCACTGTTTTGGAATTCATCTTTGAAGGATATCCCCATCCCATCTAGAAAGGAATATATTTTGAAACTTATTAATAATATTAAAGAATTTATTACTAGAATGAAATGGAAAGCTTATTTTAATACTATTTAATATTACTAATGTTCATGATGTAGATAATTTAAATTACATTAATTCTAAATTTAAATCCAGAAAAGAACCACCGTATAATAGGGATTTACAGAATTTAGAGGATAGTATTTGGAAAGTAGTGAAAAATATTAAATTTCATAAATATCCAAATAGACATAATGATTATTTAAGAAATTTAGCCATTAAAATTAAACAATTTAGAAATATGGATGGTATTATTGTCCAATCTGATAAAACTAGGAACTTATATAAACTAGATGTAAAACTATATGATTATTTATTAGAGAAAGAAATTTATAAAAAATATAAGATAGTTCCAGAAAATACTTTAAATTTGATTAATAAGGCCTCTAAATTAATAATGTTTAAATATGAACTTGATAGTAAGACAGAACCTTATGTACCGATGCACCCTAGAATTACTTTAAAAGACCATAAAGATAATTTTTATTCTGACCCTAAAGTTAGGCTTATTTGTCCTTGTAAGTCAGATCTAGGTAAATTAAGTAAAATAATTTTAGATAAATATATTAACAAATTAAATGGAATTAATTACCTTAAATTATGGAATTGCACAGTAGATACTTTAAATTGGTTTAATAGTATTAATGATAAAAATAGGTATAAATTTATTCAAATAGATATTGATAATTATTATTCTTCCATTAATGAAATTGTACTAAATAAGGCCCTAATTTTTGCTATGAAGAAAGTAGGTATGACTTACGATGAAGTAAATGTAGTTAAAATGACTAGGAAATCATTGATTAAATATGATAATAAATTGTGGGCTAGAAAAGATACCAGAGATTATTTCGTTATACCAATGGGGGCGCCTGATTCAGCACAGGTAACTGATTTAGTAGGTATATATTTATTATCTGAACTTGAACTTGAAAACTTAAAATTGGAGGGTGGTTTATATAGGGATGACCTTTTATTACTTACTAAAAATTGCACTAATAGACAACTAGAATTATATAAGAGAATATATAGTTTTTTTTAAAAGAAATGGTTTAAAGATTACTATTTATAATGAGTATTATAACGTTAATCATTTAGATGTTAATTTTAATTTATCTACTGGTAATACCCAACCTTACCATAAGATTAATGAAAATATTAAATACATTCATGCTAAAAGCAATCACCCACCCTCAATTAAAAAATCCTTAACATTTACTATAGGTAAGAGAATATCTTTACTATCTTCTAATATAGCGATTTTTGAAAAACATGCACCTTATTATAATAAAGCCCTGCAAGAAGCGGGATATACTAATAATATAAAATTTTTTAATAATCTGAAATATTTTTATAATTGTAGTAATAATAATTATAATAATAATGACCTTTTTAATAAACATAACTTTTATACTCATGATAATGTCTTCTTAGGTAATAATAAGAATAATAAGAATAATTGGTATTATGATAATAAATTACCTAAACATAAACTTAATTTTAATGGAAACAATTTTAAATATTATTTTAATTTTTTTAAAGATAATAATAAATTGAATAATACCAATAATAAATTCAATAATATCTATAATAAGAACAAACTCTGGCTAATTATTCCATACGGCGTTCAAGTTAAAACTAACATTATAAATGAAGTTTTAAAAGTTATTGATTTATTCCTTAGAGATAATAAAAAATATCATCATATTTTTTCTAAAAATAATTTTGGTGTAGGTTATTCTACTACTAATAATGTTGCTAATATTATCTCTTCTTTTAATAAATTTAAGTTAAATAAGTACTATAAATTTAACTTTAATAATTATTCTAATATTAATTCTAATAATAATAATGTTGACCAGGATATAATTAATTGTACATGTTTAGATAAAACTAAATGTAATTTTAATAATAAATGTAATTTGAAAGATGTAGTGTATAAATGTATAGTGAAATTATTGAATGAAAATAAACATAATGGTTATAATTTAAATAAGATTTATATAGGATCGACTTCTAATAAAATTAAATTAAGAGTAGCTCGACATATGCACTCATTTAAGAATAGAAATTTGATTAATTCTACTGGCCTCAGTAAATATATTTGAGAACTTAAATCTAAAAATATTAACTATATTTTAAAATGGGAGATAGTTTGTAAAGCTAAATCCTATCATATAGGTAATAACTTTTGTAATTTATGTAATAATGAATTTAAAGAGATATTATTTCATAAGGATAATAATTTACTTAATTCTTTTGATGAACGAAAAATAAGATGTAGACATAAACTACTTTATTTATATAAAAACTTTAGCTAATGATTTTTTATTTATTTTGTTTATATTGGTATGTGTATATGCATGTATATGTATATATATGAGTGTGTGTTTTAGTCTATATGCGTTAGTATGTATGTATATTTTTAGGTGTATGTAAATATGTTTACGTATGTATTTATATAGGTTTAAGTGTATATATATGTGTTGTGTTTTTATATATGATTGTGTATGTTGAGTGTATATTTGTATTTACATGTATGTATAATGATATGTATTTGTGAGTATAGATGTATATTTATATATATTGTGTGTGTGAGTAAGTGTGTGAGTAAGTGTGTGAGTGTAGTTTTGTTTTATAATATTCCTTATTTATATATTTATTTGAGTGAATTTTTATTTGTGTGTATATATATATATATATTATAGTTTTGAGTATTTTTGTGTATATGTATATGTATATTTATGTATGTACTTATGTAAATGTGTGTATATATATGTATATATATGGGTATAAGTATATATGTGAATGTGTGTAATTTGTCTATATAAATTAGTAAGTATATATATATAAGTGTATGTATATATATTTATGTATATATATATGTATATGTATATACATGTTTTTTCTGTGTATATATGTGTGTATATTTTATATTTGTATTTTTATATATATGTATATATGTATGTATATGTGTATCTATATAATATGTATATTTGAGAGGATGGGCGGGTGAGTGTGTATTTATATATACTATTCTTTATTTATTATGTGTGTATGAGTGTATTTGTTTTTATATGTATGTTTAGGTAGGTACATGTGTGTATGTGTAGATATATATTTATGTATATATATATATATATATATATATATATATGGAAGTGTGTATGTTTCGGTCTATATGTGTTATTATGTATGTATATATATGTGTGTATTTTTGTATATATCTGTATGTATGTATTTATTTATGTATATGCTTATATTAGTGTTTATGTGTATATATGTGTGTATGTTGTGTGTATATACGTATATTATTTTGTATATTCGTATGTATATATGTTTATATGTTTTATATATATGTATATTTGTATATGTATGTAAGTATATATATATATATATATATATATATATATATATATATATATATGTATGTATTATGTATGTATGTATGTATGTATTATGTATGTATGTATGTATGTATGTATGTATGTATGTATGTATGTATAAGGGTGTGTGTTGGGGTATTTATTTATAATTTTTCCTATTTAATTATTCTAGTAATTACATTTTGTTTTTATTGGTAGGTTAATATTTTAGGAAGTTTAAGGTTTTATATTACAATGACACTACGATTTTTATAAGACTAAATCAATAGTAGTATTTTAGTTTATTTCATAATATCATTTAATTTACGACTATTAGTATTATTATTTATTTATTATATATTAGAATTTAATATTTATTAATATGTTTTATAAGATAACTATAGTTTTTTGTTCTTTTTATGTTGTTAGTTATATAAATTTTAAATTTTTCAGTCATTTATTTAAGTATTGTTATTATTTCATTCATGTTTTCGTATTCTATTCTCTATTTTAACGTAGTATTTTCGAGCGACCTCTTGCTTAAAACGCTATAGCTATTAGATAACGTCTTAGTTTTCAGTTTGAATTACGGAAAAATATGGATAAGTACTGTTTTTTACTTTGCTAAAGATTTTCTACTATTTGAAAATAATATGTTTTCTTGTTTTTTATATTATTCATTTGGTTCTTTATAGATTATTTTTAATAGATAACTTATTTAACACTAAATTATTTAGAAGTTATAGTTTCATTTCAACATAATATTAGAACTTCGATTTGAATAGTGTTGATATATTTTCGATTATTTTTGATTAATAATATTTGATTAATAATTAATTTCTATTGTTTATAATATCGTTAAAGATTTTTTTAATTAAAACTTTGTATATATATATAAAGTTTATTCTTTTATTCTTAATAATTTTTTCTTTCCTAATTTTTTCATTCATAATTTTTCCATTCATAATTTTTTCATTCATATTTTTATTATTACGTTTGTAGAAATAAATAATCTTGTATTTTCTATTATACAATTGATTTTTAATTATAATTAAATAAATGTCTTTAGCTTTAAATAGTATAGCTTTAACTATAACACCGGTTAAATATGTACTAATTTTATCTTCATTATTATTTTAAACTTAAACTTCGTTCAAATTGTATTTAAAACAATGATAATTTATGTAAGATGTTTTTTTGTATATAATATACATGTTATTATAATGGATGAAGGGATGATTATTGAATGGTTATTATTTTGATATTATGATATTTTTAATAATTTTTCTATCTTTATATAATAAGTATTTCATATTAATTCATTTGGTACTTACTGTTGGTTGAGATATATATATCTAATTATTGTTCTACTTACGATCTGACGATTAGCTATATTTTTGAATAGAATTTATTTTCGATAATTTCAATTGATTTTAATCGATTTAAATTTCCTTTCTATTTGAAAATTAGTTATGAAACACGTGTAATCTTTTTATTATATTTATCTTATGATATTTACTTTACTTTATATTATACTCATTTATTGTGCTTTTAATTATTAATTTTTCTATATGTGATAGTGGATTTTCATCGATGAGTTCTTGAAACTTGGTTATTTTCCCTAAAAATATATATTTTATATATATGTTATCTATAAAGTTCAATTTAATTTCAATTTTTTATAAATTGATTTTAATTGAGTTTTTACCTGTAATTTTGGATTTTGTCCCTAATATTATTATATGTATATATATATATATATATATATATATATATATATATATAATGAAAAATATTTCAATACAAATGTATTAATACAAATGTATCAATTTCCAGCAAAAAGTAGCCCTAAAGGGTATATATATATAAATTCATAAGAATGGTACAACAAGGTACCGATATTTGCTGGAGAATAGCAATCGATATAAAAACGACGCTATTGTATAGCTTCACTGCGTATATACTGGCAAAAATGCGTGTGTGCAACAAAACATGAAAAACTTGTCTTACCTTAGGAAGAACATCCGAAAATGAACAACCCAGATTAAGGATAATGCAATACCTAGGTTTCAGACTTTTCAAATACGTTCCACAACGTAAATCTGATTAGTCTTCATCAGTTGCATTTACCTAGACAACATTTCAAATGTTGCTACATCAATGCCAAGTATACTCGCCCGAACGCCAAGCCGTTAACGGAACTGAGAACAGTGAAGAAGTCAATAATGAAAAATATTTCAATACAAATGTATTAATACAAATGTATCAATTTCCAGCAAAAAGTAGCCCTAAAGGGTATATATATATAAATTCATAAGAATGGTACAACAAGGTACCGATATTTGCTGGAGAATAGCAATCGATATAAAAACGACGCTATTGTATAGCTTCACTGCGTATATACTGGCAAAAATGCGTGTGTGCAACAAAACATGAAAAACTTGTCTTACCTTAGGAAGAACATCCGAAAATGAACAACCCAGATTAAGGATAATGCAATACCTAGGTTTCAGACTTTTCAAATACGTTCCACAACGTAAATCTGATTAGTCTTCATCAGTTGCATTTACCTAGACAACATTTCAAATGTTGCTACATCAATGCCAAGTATACTCGCCCGAACGCCAAGCCGTTAACGGAACTGAGAACAGTGAAGAAGTCAATAATGAAAAATATTTCAATACAAATGTATCAATTTCCAGCAAGAAGTAGCCCTAAAGGGTATATATATATAAATTCATAAGAATGGTACAACAAGGTACCGATATTTGCTGGAGAATAGCAATCGATATAAAAACGACGCTATTGTATAGCTTCACTGCGTATATACTGGCAAAAATGCGTGTGTGCAACAAAACATGAAAAACTTGTCTTACCTTAGGAAGAACATCCGAAAATGAACAACCCAGATTAAGGATAATGCAATACCTAGGTTTCAGACTTTTCAAATACGTTCCACAACGTAAATCTGATTAGTCTTCATCAGTTGCATTTACCTAGACAACATTTCAAATGTTGCTACATCAATGCCAGTATATACGCAGTGAAGCTATACAATAGCGTCGTTTTTATATCGATTGCTATTCTCCAGCAAATATCGGTACCTTGTTGTACCATTCTTATGAATTTATATATATATATATATATATATATATATATATATATATATATATAAACGACGCTGGAAATTGATACATTTGTATTAATACATTTGTATTGAAATATTTTTCATTATATATATATATATATATATATATATATATATATATATGCATGTGTGTGTGTATACATGTATGCATATATATATATATATATATATATATATATATACATGTTAAAAAATCATGTCACAAAACTAATAGTAGCATTGCGATTGAGAATTTAAAAAATCACTTCTTTAACTTTCTAAGACATCTCAACGCCTCTAAAAGCAAACTTCGTTTGTTTATTTACGTTTGTCGTAATTTGAATTTATATATATATAATTTAATAAACACAATATATGTTTTTTATATGCTACTATTAGTTTCGCGAGATGATATTTTAACATGTCTGGTATTTCATCAACATCTTCAGGCACTGCCCACATGGCATAACAAGCTAAAAATAAGACAAGATGAGGGGAAAAGGCGAGAAAGAAGTAGATATAAAAGGTGGAAGGTTGTGAAAACAGGAAAACGAAAAAGAAAACAGCAAGAAGCTAAAAGGGTGATGCGATTAGAGTTATTTCACTTTTGACCGGCTGAAAAGATAGTGACCTAGAGTCTGCCGCATATCTACTCAATTCGAAGTGGGTGGAACGTAGCTATATTCTTACAACCGCTGAAAATTTCGGATCTCGAATTTATCTCAGATGTGGCCATTATGGCCAAAGGAAGTACGCAATCCGTCGTCTCGATTTAGACCCAGGTCGTGACGTGAGTAATTTGATCTCAATGTATTTAATACAAAGAGACCCACAAGATCGCAGATGTCAGGACTATCGTACTATCCCATAGACACATCGTTATCGGACTTTTGACTCATGCGGAGCTCTTTACTAAACAGTAGTGTTTTCCTCGCATGCATGATAAAGTCTAGGTCAATAGGGTCTATCTCAATATATGAAGTGGAAAATAGTTGGAAAAATTAACACCATAAATTGATATATAGCCCCCCTAAAAATAAACTTAAGCAAGTAACTTGATCCTCCTCACCCTTTTCCCTTAATGTAAAAATTTTTGTCTCTCCTCCGCAAACATTTTTTCAGAAAGACACAGCTATAGGAAAATATCTAACAGGCGCTCAGCGAAATTATCATATAGCTGCAACCCAAATGTGAAAAGCATCATTACATGAGAACAGTACCAAGAGTACACTCCCAGTTGTAACTGTTGAGACCTAGGAAGATGTTCACCCGATTAAGGATGTATGATTAAATACTCCATATAAGAGGCAAAAGTTACCGCAACGATAGATGATAACATACACGATAAGAAAAAAGATATATCGGAATATGTGAAAGCGAATTCAAGAATTGTTACACTTCCGACACAGGGACAAAAGTAAAGCTACTAAGCTGGATAGCCATGTATGGGGTTTGAAGTCGAACGCTACACAGCATACGATAAAGTGGAAAATAGTCGAAAAATCTATGTCATATATCAACGCATCAAGAAAATGTAAAATATGCGTAGCTGAAAGAACTCAAATCCTTTTCCGATCATAGAACTCTAACAGACTGCTAAATTTAGTTCCTAAATTTTCAGCGGCTGTAAACATATGGTTAAGTTTCTGTTGGCGAATTGGAAAGCAGCGCCCTCGCCAGATTGAGCAGCTGTACCATACACTTGAGGCCCCTATCGTTTAAGCTTTGTATTTTACGGTTCACGGTTTTCGTTTCTTTCTGTTTTCTGTTTTGTTTTCTGAATTTTTAAGGTTCCACCTTTTATACCTACTTCTTTCTCGCTTTTCTAACACATTTTTCTCATTCTATTGTCCTATATTTAGCTTGATATTATAAGTGAGTAGCACCTGAGGATTGCGATGAGGCATCAAATGTGTAAAAAAATACTGTCTAACGTGCCTTCATCGCATGAGACTCATATTAGCACATAAAAGCATGTATTGTGTTTATCAAAATATATTTATTTCCTACAACATGAAGGACTTTCTTTATTCATATAAACATCACGGAAGAATACGTTATATATATATATATATATACATACATATATACATAGATATGCAGGGCAGGGAATCGTCAATTAGTAATAAAATTAATAATTAACAATTTTGCCGGGTATCTCAGTATGAAAAAACCTTCTTCGGTAAAAAACATTTATAATCATAAATATATAGGGATTGACAGTAACCTGCTTCTCCAACATACTGAGAATTCAGAAATAGCAGTCAAAGAACTACTGATTTCAAAACTACAAATTATTACTCTAGATTGATAGCGATATTTTTGATACACACAGAACAAAAAACAGTAGAGAAGAGTAAAAAAACACTTGCCTTTAGTTAATTTAGTACAATTGTTTCACAGTTAAGAGTAAATAATACTCTATTCTGATCTTCAGCTAAATATTCTAATAAATTTGTTAATGTCTAAATAACTCACGTTAATTTTGACCATGTGAACATCAATACCACGTGAGGAAGACGTTAAGAAATTTATCGGCCAGTAAGTTCAAAATCCCTCGCCCTAATGAATTTCAATTCAGTGTGCATCAGAAATAGTCCCGCACAGGAAAGAGACTCGTACGAATTCCTGTGGTTTAACTATCCACCTTAGAGTTATTATTAAAATATAGATATGCAGGGCAGGGAATCGTCAATTAGTAATAAAATTAATAATTAACAATTTTGCCGGGTAGCTCAGTATGAAAAAACCTTCTTCGGTAAAAAACATTTATAATCATAAATATATAGGGATTGACAGTAACCTGCTTCTCCAACATACTGAGAATTCAGAAATAGCAGTCAAAGAACTACTGATTTCAAAACTACAAATTATTACTCTAGATTGATAGCGATATTTTTGATACACACAGAACAAAAAACAGTAGAGAAGAGTAAAAAAACACTTGCCTTTAGTTAATTTAGTACAATTGTTTCACAGTTAAGAGTAAATAATACTCTATTCTGATCTTCAGCTAAATATTCTAATAAATTTGTTAATGTCAAAATTAACGTGAGTTATTTAGACATTAACAAAGGTCGGCGAAAAAGTAGAAAATCCTGTTTAACAACCACGGGTCATAATGTCTGGTTACTAAATAGATCAAGATTCCTGAAACGACATGGTTCACCTTCCTTCTGGGCGTCTCTGAGAACAGATTTCTTTCTGTCGGTCCGGTTCTAGTGGCGTAGCGATACTGTTTAAAATAAAGGGTATACAGTCCTAGAATCGGATGGTTAATCTATGGTTCTGGACAGGAGAAGCAGTGAAATGACGCTTGAGCACATACAAGGATTGTGTGGGATTATTTTGTTGGAGAAAAAATTCTTGCAAACCTACTTAGGTACTTGTCTGAACAGTTTCGCTTTGATTTCTTGAGTGTACCACGGTGGAAATGGATAAATTATAATAGATCATCCAGTTCGTATTTAGACAGAATTTTCGCCAGGCTAGCAGTTAACATAAGAGTTGTCCAAAGTTTCAAACAGTTTCTTTACACGAACCATAAATCAAGATCTGCAAAGTTGACTTAGAACATAGCAATAGACAGGAAACTAGTTAATAGAAGCTGTTGTTATCAACAACAGGTGATGTGCCATGCTGAAGAGAAAAAAATATAGTTTCGGCTAGATTTACGAAACAGATAACTATAGAGAATGACAGATTAAAGAAAATGCTTAGCGGTATTTTGTCTGCCGTTACGTTCTGAGTTCAAATTCCGCCAAGGTCGACTTTGCCTTTCATCCTTTCGGGGTCAATAAATTAAGTACCAATTACGCACTGGGGTCGATGTAATCAACTTAATCCCTTTGTCTGTCCTTGTTTGTCCCCTCTATATTTAGCCCCTTGTGGGCAATAAAGAAATAAGATTAAAGAAATAACCAGTTAGCCGCTTAGAAGTGGAAAACAAGACGGATATGTTGCGTGTGATTTGGCATACACACTGAAATAACGGAGCTGGACAATCGTTCAAGTGGTGGAGGAACTGGTGTGGCAACAAAGCCATAAGTCGGTCTATGACACAGGTATGTGCTTTCCTATTCCAAACATATGTGGGTGTCTTTCCAGCAGCACTTGGCAGAACTGTTCTCCGTGAGTGGCAAACAGATGATGAACTTTGATTCGCACCACCACAACTGGTCACTACTCGCGAGCAGGGAGGCATAGTACTGCAGAAACAGGTTTCAGTAGACGAAATGAGGGACATGCTGAGACGCTGTGCAATGTGTAAATCGATGAAACTTTATACTCTGTTTGACGGGCTTTTTTTAACATACCATTCTTGTTCACTGCTATTTTGATAACAATGTACAGCTGTAGATTTGGAAACTTTCCATTCGATTGAGCTTAACTCTGCTCAACACAGAGTTAAAGATATTGACAAAAGTGCTCGCCAAGAGGCCGACACTTGTAGTCAGTAGCATAGATATAAGCTGTGTGATTTGCGACATCCTCTGCTTCATGCCATATATCGTAGTACTGGTTGAAAATAGATCTCGCTTTGGCGGGGTATAGATCATTTTGGACCAGCCCAAAGCTTTTTACAAGAACGACCATCGCTACCTGGCTGTTGTTCAAAGATCACTCCGTTTCAGTCTCGTCTAAAGAATCTGGAGTGTTACTATATACAGTGTATGTGAATTGGTGGTTGAGGTCACTGTAATGTTGTCAGTCACTTCAGAGATAGAGAAGGTCGACAGCAAACTGGAGGAATTTCAGGAATGTAAGTGAATACATATTAAATGGGGCAAATCGATGAGCTTGCAACTTAGCACCTGGAGAAGCAAGTCCATGCTGGCCAACAGCCATTTCAATATCTGTACCGAAGTTGTTCAGAGTCTCGTTTAGAATTTTTCAAGTAGATAAGAAGAGGGAAGAGATCGAGTGTGCAAAACGATCAATTTCACTCAGAAATGAGCCGAGTGCAAGTTATTCAGGAAACGTCAGGCAGAAGTGGTTTATGGTTCGCATCTATGATCTACAACTACCTGCCAGAGCACGTTCCACTTCAGATAGAATTGTAGACAATTTTAGCAATAATCTCATGGGTAGGCATTAGTCATATGGGCATTTTTGGACAGTTGCTGATGATGTCGGTGTTATCATCCTCATTGGTATGGCATAATCAACATTTTCTATCATAGTGCAGAACTTTAGAGGTATCTTTATCTATTTTGTTGATCAGTTATTCTCGATGTAACGTGAAATCCCGTGACGCAATATTAATTTTCCCATTGAGAATGCGTTCCGACAAATTTTAACAAAAAATTAATAAGCCAAGAACAAACATGCAACTTCACCGCTTTTATGCATTGAAATAGTAATTTCATACGCTGCACAATATATTTCTCTTCTGTCTGTCTATCTGACTCTCTCCCTCCCTCTACCTATCTATCTACCTATCTTTCTATCTGTCTATCTACTGCTTGTTCTCAAGAGATACCAAAAACGTTTTGAAGATACCGAACATGAAAAGCTTCAAGTTATTTAATATGTCATTTGTAAAGTGTCCAGCAATCACTGTCATACAACAGTGTAGAGATCACAGCAGCTCGAAGCACTACGATTTTGGTTTGAAGACGAAGACATGAGTTGGCGAATATCTTAGATATGAGATTTCCAAACGAAGTAGTCACCAGTTAATGTGGTTGTTAATGTCTTCATCAATAAGTGCTGAATCCGTGAATATGTTTCTAAGATAGCAGAAGGATGGTGTATTTTTCTGAGGTGTATTGTTTATATGCAGTTGCTGAGGAAGCTCATTATCTGTAACTGGTGTTTGCAGGACCTCGGCTTTTTTAGAGTTGAAAGTAAGTGCCAGTTGTATGTAAGTATTGTGGAGAGACAAGTGAGATAGGTGATGAGCCGTAGGAGGCAGATCATCAGAGTAATGAATTTCAAAAGTAGGGACTCATGACGGCTCAGAAACTGATCTCAGCTGTCTTCTACTGAAGAGAGAACCGTCGAAACGGTACCGGATATTTATGCCATCTTCAGGAGCTATATTGATTTTGGATAAGAGGGTCACAACGACCATGCAGATATTGGAGAGGATAAGTATCAGGACACATCCCTGGTTTACCCCAACTTGTACGTCAAATACTTCAGATGTATTTCCTCCGGCGGTAACTTTTGCTTGCATACCTTCGTGGAAACATTCCAATATTGCGACGAAGGTCGGAGAACGTCGAAACTCTTTTAGTAGTGTTCATAGCATGTTTTTATTTACAGTGTCGAATACCTTTGTAAGGTCTAGGAAGGCGTAAGAGATCTTACGTTGCTGTTCTCTGCCTTTTTCTTGGAGGAGGCGAGTTACGAAAATCATGTCAAATGTACCTCTGTCACAGCGAAAGTCACACTGAGTTTCCGGGAGAATTTTTTTCTGTCAGGTATGTTTGCAGACGGCGTAACATAACCCCGACTAAAATTTTTTGCCAGCTACATCCAGGAGAGAAATACTTCAGCTGTTACCACATCCTGATTTGCCACCTTCCTTTTGTAGATAGTAATGATAGTGGAATTACAAAATTAGTGATTCTCACTTTGAAACTGACAATTTAAAAAATATTTTAGATTAAAGAACGCCCCGCTCTTTCATGTATCCATGTTTAAAATTTCAGCGTGATCAGATGAACAATACTCGAGTTATAAGCGCACAAACAGACAGACGGAATGGTATTTATATTTTAGATATGCGTATAAAAGGAATATACATATATATATATATATATATATATATATATATATATATGTATATATATATGTGTGTGGTGAAGCAACCTGTTGCTGTTCCCTTAATTTTGTTTATAAATATATATATATATATATATATATATATATATATATATATATATATATATATATATATATATTCTTTTAATTGTTTCAGGCATTTGATTGCGGCCATGCTGCAGTACCACAAATCGACCCCCAGAACTGACTATTTGTAAGCCTAGCACTTATTCTATCGGTCTCTTTGGCCGAAACGCTAGCTTACGGGGATGTAAACACACCAACACCGGTTGCCAAGTGATGGGGGAACAAACAGACACAAATTCACAAATATATATATACGCGCACACATGTGTGTGTGTGCGAGTGTGTATATATATATATATATATATATATATATATATATATATACGGTTTAGATATAGATTCAAGGTTGAATATGGTACTTATGCGTAGGCACCCGAATATCGCATCTCAAAAGGATAGGTGATTAAAATCAAAAAATAAGCAACACGGATTTCAAAGGTGATTGCAGTACGCACGTTTCATGGTACTTCAATTTATTTAAGCAATGCGAGCATTACCTTAAATGCAATATGAAGAGCAATCTTCAGCTGCACGAAAATGCAGAAAAATTACTATTCAGACTGAAAGTAAAAAACCTATTTGACCCCTATACCTAGGGCTGTAATTCCTCAACATTAATTCCTCAACACTTTGATAGTAGTAAAATGACCTGATACTACTATGACCAGTGAAACCTTTAGATTCTAATACATTTTATAGCCTTGTCCATGCATACTGCTTACACCTTCCCCCTCTTTAGAAGTAATTGTCCCTTTGCTATCACCACTAGATAAGAAACAATAAAATCTGAGACAGTTAAAACTTTTGTCTAGAATCAATTACTAGCCTGATAGACTCGGCTATGTCAAGATGGACTTATGTATTCCTCCTCACATTTGGATTTTTATGTATTCTCTCTCCCACTTGGATTTGAAATGTTGCCACATTTATAATGTCTTTTCTACAGTAATTTTTCTGCATTTTCGTGCAGCTGAAGATTGCTCTTCATATTGCATTTAAGGTAATGCTCGCATTACTTAAATAAATTGAAGTAGCAAGAAACGTGCGTACTGCAATCACCTTTGAAATCCGTGTTGCTTATTTTTTGATATATATATATATATATATGTATATATATATATATGTATATATATATATGTATATATATATATGTATATATATATATATGTATATGTGTTTATATGTGTGTGTGTGTGTGTGTGTGCATGTGTGTGTGTGTGTGCGTGCGTGCGTGCGTGCGTGTGTGTGTGTGTGTGTGTGTGTGTGTGTGTGTGTGTGTGTGTGTGTGTGTGTGTATGTCTGTGTGTCTCTGTGTGTGTCTGTGTGTATGTATCTTCATACACAAAACTTTCTGAGCCAAAAAGTAGCTGTCAGAAATCACGTGTGAATTTCAAGTGTAATTAATATGGTAACGACCACCGCAAAGTACCACGTCACGTGGTCGGGAATGCAATTTAAGTCTGAGTAGGGAGTGTATAGGAAATATGGGTGCGGTGTCAATCTCATACTTTCCCCAACCCTCTTTAAAACATCAGGTTTGATCATACCACACATAAAGCAAAACCTAAAGCGTCGTCATATTTGCTATCTGATTTAACAGGACATTTAAAGCGGAAGAGTGGACAGGTTTTGTAGCGTTTGAAAGTGGATTGTGTAGATGGTAGTGATGACAATGCCCATGTGAATTGACAGTCTGGTAGTATTAGTGGAGCATTGCAGTTGATGTTATTGCTTTTGTTATTGTTTTTGTTGTTGTTTCTGTCGTTTTGTTGTTGTTTTGATGCATTTGTTTTTGTTGTTGTTCACTAGTGGTAGTGTCTCTTGTACGGTTGTAGTTGTGGTTCTGTGGTAGTGTTATGGTGTGTAGTGTGTTATTTGTGTTGTATATATATGCAGTCTTGGTGGTGGTGGTGGTTGTACCTGACGATATTAACGGTTGCGTAGCTAAGTGAAGTGTGTAGCCATATTTGAGATGGCTGTTTTCTGGGTACCGAGGCTAATGGTTACATCGATCGGGTTAGTTTGGGTTGTGCGTACGTTCATGTGTATAGGTTGCTAAATCCACTACGTTTCGATAGAAGAATTACTGGAGGACTAAATACCAGGCAGGGGAACTGAGCTGCCTACCGTCCAATAGTAGGCTGTAACAAACACTTCACTAACAATAAGTCTACTACTACTACTACTACTACTACTACTACTACTACTACTACTGTTGCTGCTGCTACTACCCCTACTGTTTCTGCTGCTACTACTGCTACTGCCTACTACCGTTGCTGCTGCTGCTGCGGCTGCTACTACTACTACTATTACTACAGTTACTGCTGGTGAGCCTTATATCTATGGCCAACACCTCTGGTACTAAACTCATTACTACGATCACAATCCACCATCTAATGATTATCATCATCATCATCATCAGCAGCAGCATCATTGCTGGCGTCGTCGTCGTCATTGCCAGGAAAAAGACCATCACCAACACCACTATAAACAGGAAAGGTTATACTACATATAGAACGCAAGATGTCTTCACTTACCTCGGTTTCTCTAGAGATAAAATCATAATTACTTTTGGGTTGGAACGGCCAGAAGAGAGGGCGGCTGTCGTTGGTCTTATCTCGTTTAGAAGGAACAACATCAGTGTTTTCAATATATGAGAGCACGTATGTGCGTGTGTCCGCGTCAGCATGCATGCATGCGGGTAAGTAGAATAATCCATACAAACACATAATTATGTATAATATATATATATATATATATATATATATACATATATATATATATATATATATGTATGTATGTATGTATGTATATATATATATATATATATATATATATATATATATATATATATATATATATATATATATATGTATGCATGTATGTATGTATGTATATGTTTGTCTACGTACTTGCGTCTGAGCGTACATAACCAACTCCCCTCACACTCACATAACACACTCTCAGACTCACATTTCGACTTTGTTGATGGAAACATTGGTGCGCTGTCAGATATCCGAAATTAAGCAGAGTCAAAATTGCTTTTTTTTTTTCCTGCGATATGTAACTAAGGAAATGAATACATGTGTGAATAGTCAGCTTCTAGTTAGCATCTTTGATTATGTTGAAATTAAGATACTTTACACCCAGTCGGTTAAAACACCTAGTTCTATTGTAGAATAGGTCATCATTGTAAACATAAACACAATTGTGAAATTGAGGGAGCTGCAGACTTGCTCCATTTCTACCAATGATGACATGCACTAGATGCATTAGCGTAATAAGGGGTTGGGGATGATGGGCACGTGCCTTAGGAGACATCTTTCTGATGATTGTTAGTTAAAACATATTCTTTGAGAAATGTACCAGTAGTATATTTCTGTGTGCGTGTGTGTATATGCACACGTGTACATATATAGTGTGTATATATATATATATATATATATATATATATATATATATATATATATATATATATATATATATATATATATATATATATATATATATATATATATATATATATATAGGCACAGGAGTGGTAAGTAGCTTGCTTACCAACCACATGGTTCCGGGTTCAGTCCCTCTGCATGACATCTTGGGCAAGTATCTTCTACTATAGCCTCGGGCCGACGAAAGCCTTGTGAGTGGATTTGGTAGACGGAAACTGAAAAGAAGCCCGTCGTACATATGTATGTACGTGTGTATATGTTCGTGTGTTTGTGTCTCTCTCCCCAACATCGCTAGACAACCGATGGTAGTGTGTTTACGTCCCCATAACCTAGCGGTTCGGCATAATAGACCGATATAAGTACGAGGTTTAGAAAGAATATGTCCTAGAGTCGATTTGCTCGACTAAAAGTGGTGCTCCAGCATAGCTGCAGTCAAATGACTGAAAGAAGTAAAATAGTAAAAGAGTAAAAGAGTGCCTTCAAAACGCGGAGTAGATGAAACAGGGACAACTGACGAAGGGGGATACTCTTTATGTTGCATACCTCGTTTCTCTGTGTGTTTTCCGTTGTTGAAAAAATGTTCGTTTTCAATGTTTTCGTTTTTATGTTTTCGTTTCTCATTGTGTTTAACGTTTTTCTTTTTTGATGTCCTGTACCCATATATGCATGTATGTATACATATTGATGTAGGTATGTACATATATGTATGGATCAGCCAGCTTAAAGGCGTGACGTAGCTACTATCTTTCCGTCCAGCTTCGTCATTTCACTAGCGTTCAATATCCCACGCGTTTGGACGTACGGCTTTTTAATGGTTTTCACTGTCCAATTTTTCCTGTCTTGCTTTGTGTTTGCCACCTTGGATTCCTCTGTTTAATGGGTTAATCCACTACTCAGGAAGAAACTATTCTAAGAGTGCGTCCTGCCTTATCTTCGAAATGCCTGGTTTTAGAATAGAGGCAGCTGATGAAGGATTAATTCCAAGTGGCTTGTTTGCTTTCCTATGTTCGTTCTGTTGTCTGTAAACAAAGTCCGTTTTATTTTTATGCTCCCGTTCATTTGTCTAACGTCCTGTGCCCCAATATGCATCTATATATACATGTAGATGTAGGTATGTACATATATGTATGTATACATGCATATGCTTATATATCATTTGTATTTATATATATATATATATATATATATATATATATTCTATCTTTGTTTCAGCCATTTGACTGCAGCCACACGACTTATTCAAAAAAGTGACAACAAATGAATGAGACTTCGATATTAGATAAATACAGGATTATTTATATATGTTATAATTTAGAACAAACAGTAAGTTGTCATTATAGTAGTCGGATTGTCGAATGTCGGAGCGAAGAGCTACGATGCACTTTCGTCGGCTATTAACGGCAACAAATGCTATGAAAAACCGCTGAATAAAAGGGAAGTTACTTTAATAGGTAAAAAAAGAAAAAAAGAAAAAAAGAAAGAAGAAAAGATAAAAAGAAAAAATACACGCAACCATATTCTCACAATGCATAGACATAAACCTGCATTCATAGCATCTACATATGTATACACTCACACAAACATGTATATGTACATGCACATAAATACAAACATATATGTGTATGTATGTATGTACTCATACATACACACATATCCCAAAATCAAGGACTTAGATGACTTCGAAACAGATCTACTGAAGCTTATAAACAAAATCAAATTTCGTAAGTCCTTTAACACTTTTGAACAGAAACTGAAAAAGGACATTAAAAATATAAAATTTTTTTTTTAAACGGCAATTTTTTCTGATAAAACCAAGACCTTATACCTTGTAGACAACAGCACATACTCACAACTCCTGCATAACAATGTTATTAGTAATTACACTAAAGCTCGCCCGCATGTTTATAACGACATTAATAGAAACGACATTAATAGAAACATCGTCGCTAGTTTAAATATGATTTTTTTAAATAGAAATCCTTCCAAAAAAAAGCAGCCTTTATAACTATTAAGGACCATAAAAATAACTTCTTATATAATCCTAAATGCAGACTAATTAACCCTGCAAAATTAGAAATTGGTATCATTAGTAAGGAAAATTTAAGAAATAAACAATGCTATAGTTAGAGGGGCAACTAATTTAGTACAATGGTCCAATAGAATAGAAGTTGTTAACTGGTTTATAGCAATTAGAAATAAGAATAAAGCAAGATTTATACAATTTGATATTGTAGATTTCTATGCATTTATTTCTAGAAAACTGCTAGATAAACACCTCACTTTCGCAAGCGATTTTACAGAGATTAGTAAACAAGATAAGGATATAATCCTCCATGCTTAAAAGACCTTACTCTTCAGCGAGAACAGAGTGGATCAAGACAGCAGACACAGAGGGTTCTTTTGATGTGAGCATGGGGTCATATGATGGAGCAAGCATATGCAATCTCATTGGGCTATTCCTGCTTGACACGTTAGGAAAAGATTTTCCTGGTACATATTTCGCTATTTATAGGGATGATGCTCTAGCTTTAGCTAAGAATACCAATGGACCAGTGCAAGATCGGTTGAAGAAGGCTATTATCCATCTTATGAAAACATTCTACCTTAGCATAACAATAGATACCAACCTGACGGTTTACAAACCCTATAGAAAGTCCAACGATGTAGGTTCCTTCCGCCCCCCAATAGTGTTTAAGAAATTAGTTCAGAATATTAGTAGGAGAATTTCTAGCCTCTCCTCCAATACAAACATATTTAATAATGCTAACCCACTATATAACAATGCCCTTAAAGCTAGTGGATTTAAAGAGAAAATAGCTTACACACCTACTATTAGGCCAGAAATAACGATAAGAAAACATAGACAAAGGAAAATTATCTGGTGACCTTTAATATTGGTAAGTATTTCTTGTCACTAATAGATAGATATTTTCCAATACATCATAAATATAGGAAACTCTTTAAAAGGCATAACCTAAAAATTAGTTTTAGTCCAACCCCAATTTTTAAAAACATAATTACACACAATGCAGTACAACAACACGAAGCCGGCTATTCCTGCAGGGATAAAGACTTGTATCCGCTAAATGGAGCCTGTATGACCGAGGCCATTATTTATGAAGCCACCGTAAATTCTACGAACGCTAATAATACAGTTTAATCCAAGAAATATGTGGGTCTCACAAAGGGGAATTTCAACAATCACACTTTATGCTCCAGACACTGGAATAAGCGAAAAACTACCAAATTATCCAGTTATGTATGATTCCTAAAAGAACAAGGTGTCAGCTGTAGGATTTACTGGAAGATCTTAACCAAGTGTAAACCTTACACCAACGGTAGTGAAAAGTGCGGTCTTTGTAATATGGAAAAATGGCTCATCTGGAAAAGTTCTTTGGACCGCGCTACATGTCTAAATTCAAGAACTGAACATTTTGGGTCATGTCCACATGTGACAAAATACTTGTTATGGATTTGCCCCCCACCCCACCCCAACATCACAGCTAGAATCTACAATTTTACTGCGTTCCTGCACAAGCGTCCCATATGTCTTAACTTCTTTTTAATTTTTCATTTATATATATATATTTTTTCCATTTTTCTTTTTTTTCGTTTTAAGTGTATGAATGTGTACATGTGTGTGTTTATGTATATGTATGCATATATTATATATGTATATGTGTATGCATGTGTATATATGTGTATGTGTATATGTATATATATGAATGTAAGACTGTGACCTGTGCGTAACTGCGACTTCCATGCATACGTCCCCTTTATTTATATGGGTATGCATTTGTTTGTATATGTGCGTGTGTAGGTGTGTGATATAGGATGCACATATATATATATATATATATATATATATATATATATATATATATATATATATATATACATATATATATATATATATATATATATATATATATATATATATGTATATATATATATATATATATATATATATATATATATATATATATATATATATATATATATATATATATATATATATATATATACATATATATATATATATATATATATATATATATATATATATATATATATATAT
>NC_142943.1:23273454-23293454 GCF_046866305.1 Octopus bimaculoides
AAACACAAACATACAAATATATGCACACACATACATATATATATATATATATACATATATACGACGGGCTTCTTTTAGCTTCTGTCTACCAAATCCACTAACAAGGCTTTGGTCGGCCCGAGGCTATATTAGAAGACACTTGCCCAAGGTGACACGCAGTTGGGACTGAACCCGGAACCATGTGGTTCGTAAGCAAGCTACTTACCACACAGCCACTCCTACGCCTATATGTATATATATATGTATATGTATACATATATATGGGTATATATATATTTCATTTTATCTAGTTTCAGCTCATGAGCTGTGGCCATGCTGGGGCACCGCCATTATATATATATATGTGTGTGTGTGTGTGTGTGTGTGTGTATTTTTTACGTGTAGACATTCGTTTGAATTTCCCAGAGGCTTAATGCTTTCAGTTGAAGTCCCTGCCACCCGCCGTATTCGAATATTATCGGAGCTGACGAGTCAAAACTACAAGGACTTTCCGGACTCCGACTGATGAAGAAACCGGCTGCAAATGATCCGTGCATTTTGTTTTTGTCCTGTTTGCCATTTGTCGTGCTATCGTCTATTTTTCAGCATATGGTGTTTTGTTAGTTTCCTATTATTGTGCTTTTCTCTTCTACATTTGGTTTATATATGGACACACACACACATATATCTATATTTACATACATACATATATACATATATATATATATATATATATATATATATATATCTAGATATATATATATATATATATATATATATATATCTATATATATATATATATATATATATATATATATATATATATATATATATATATATATATATATATATATATATATATATGGGAGAATTTACGAAAAAAACAATAGACGAGGACAGGTGATGTAAACAACAAAAGGATGTATTAGTTTAACGTTCGGGAATATAGAAAGTCTTTCACGTTTCGAGCTACGCATATATATTTGCGAACCCATGGAAAACGAACCTCCACCTATTGTGCCTATATATCTGTGCACACCTTTCTATGCAATGTATCCCGGAATGTTTGCATTTTCTAATGGAGGCCTCAAAAGACACTTTAAGATCCACGAAGATCTGAACTTACCTGTAGCACTTCGTGGTCTCAATCGGATAAGCAATCTACGTGAGTGTCTTTTCAAAACATTGTCTGGTTTTAAAAGCCACATTAGATGTCATGATGGTTCTATGGTGTAGGTACAGGAGGTGGTCAAGCTCTGCATAAGGAGTAGACAACCACCATACCCTATATATATATATATATATATATATATATATATATATATATATATATATATATATATATATATATATATATATATATATATATATATATATATATATATATATATATATATGTATGTATGTATGTATGTATGTATGTATGTATGTATATAATGTAATTTAAGATTAAGTTGGGTATATGATATCACTTGCTAAAATCAGAGTCAATGCTCCAAAGACCACCATAAAAGTTACGATAAAGATACACACGAACAATGCAATATACATTTCAAAAATAGGCTTACTCTTCCTTTGAATACATAGATAAATAGTACATATTTCAATTCGAATTGATTTTACGCTTTACATGACAAACATGCTTTGCGATCATCAGTTGAAAACAGCATTTAACATCTATTCCTAAAATATTCACTACGTTAGCTTGTGTGCGTTCCTAACTTTAAACTTCCGCTCCGTTTGAAAGAAACAATCGTAAAGAAGGAACATTTAAATAAGACAGTATTATTACCGTTATTTACAGTAATAATAAGATGACTAGCAAGTTCACACCTTTACAAGCACAATATAGAATAATTTAAGATTAGGTAGGGTATATAATACCTCTTGCGAAAATCAGAGCCAATGCACCAAAAACCATCTTAAAATTACGATTTATGTGTGTGTGTATATATATATGTGTGTGTGTGTGTGTGTGTGTGTGTGTGTATATATATATATGTGTGTGTGTGTGTGTGTGTGTGTGTGTGTCCATCTCTCATGTTCTTGCCTTTAGGCTTTCATTTCATACACGCCAGCTCAATTTGTTATTTCTTGTATTATTATGTACCATTATCTCCGTTTTTATTTTGTTTGGGGCTTTTTTTGTCTTTGTTGTCGTACACATTTGCTAGCTTTCTTACAATGGGGTCTAATGCTCTTAGCTTAGACTTTTGGGGCGATAACCAGATCGAACCATTTCAAGTGTAACTGTCCGAAATGGTCGTCACTTCTGGTACTTGACTGATGAAAGAAAGCCAAGAATGACTCGTCTTTTTTTTTTGCTTGTCCTTCTAATTGTTGTTTCGCTTGTCAGCCTTTGTGTTGTCTATCTGTTCGAACGTTTTAATGCCCTCTATTGCATTTTTGTTCCATTTATATATATATATATATATATATATATATATATATATATATATAGCAGTAATTAAGATTCAGTTGAATCAGGTACTGAAGTTGAAGCACAAGTCAGTCCGGTATTTATCTGCACAGCTCAGAGTAAGGTGAATAAAATCGAAATAAGTAACAGGATTTCAAGTTGTAATGCAGTACGACCGTTTCAAACGGGTCTATTTAATTGAACAATTTACATCAATTTAGATACAGCGCTATCGTCAGTTGCACAAATATGGAACTTCAACAGACAAGATACATTAATATAATTTTTCTTAAATATTTTAACAGAGCAAGAGGATGGAAGAAATTCATGTTGTCGCTGGTGTAGGAGAAATAGGTAATAGAGTAGACTACAATTTTTTAAGGGCGGCATGGAGCACAGTGGGGTCATAGGGTTGTAATTCTCTTTCAATTTATCTAACTTTGTTTGCTGACTTAATGCAATGCACAGGCAGTATATCTCAAATTTCAGTCTTCAGGTTTAAGTAGTTTAGGAGTTATAGATTTTTTAAATTTGTTACCACTTAGGCCCTAATTTAGGAAATATCCTCTCATTTTTATTTCTGTGACGCTAAATACTCTGACTATATTAACTGTTTTTCAGAATAGTAGGCGTATCCAACTAGAGTATCTAAAATAATGTCTCATAAGAGAAGTGCTTGTGTCACTCAAAGAAACAAAACAATCTGAAGGAAGAATCTCGTGCAATTTCAAGACTAATATACGAAAAGAGGACATGTTCATCCAGGAGAGCTTTCTTTGAAAAACAACTGCAGGATACCAGTGAAACTTCAAATTGTTGGTCGCTACCTGTTCCTTCAAGGTACTATCGAATGATGGAAAGAAGGAAGAAAGGAAATTTCGAAAGAAATAACTTTTTTATGGCAAAAGAAATTAAATTTTCCATATTTATCAATTCAAAACGTACAAGCAAAAGTAGAAAAAGTGCTGAATACCTACGATAAATGCATAAAACGAGGAAAATACGATTCATTGAAAGGAACTTTTGACATCAAAAAGGAAAATGGGGATGGCTGTGCAGTGAGGATACAAGGTTATATTATCTTCATTTAAAAACAAGGGATACGTTGGGTATGTAACTGGAAAGATAGCCAGTTCCCAAACTATCCATCCATCCATCTATCGAAAAGAAGAAAAAGTGTCCTTAATGCCATCTTCAACTAGAGCAACTCCAGTGTCATCGTCAACGTCTGAAGCAGAGACTGAAATGGAATATCAAGAGTCTAAAAAATGAGATGAAGAATCTACACGTACAAGGAGGAAGTATAGCAAAACTGAAACTGCAACCAAGTTAGTAATGTCTTACAAACTATCAAACCAAAAAGCAGCTCCAGTTTGTTGACAATTATTTCAAGATGGAATCAATGTCGGGACTCCTTCCCAGTATGGTATTTACAGATCGACTATCAAAGAAGCTGTTAAACTAAAAAAGAACATGAAAAAACATTACTGTTAGAAACCTGGTCGTTGCATTTTGATGGTAAACGTATTGATGACCAAGAATACCAAGTGCTAGTTATAAAGAATGATCAGAGAGAAGTTAAGTTAGAAGCATCCCAATTACCAAACGGAAAAGCCGATACTGTTGTTATGAAAAGGATAACAGCTGTCTTAGATGAATACAATTTATGAAACTGTGTAAAGATGATTGTTGCTGATACAACGAGTGTGGACACTGGGAAAAGAAATGGCATTGTCATTCAGTAGCAAAGACTGTTTGCTCAAAAGGGTTTGAAAGAACCGCAATTTATTGGTTGTCAGCATCATATCCTTGATAGAGGTCTTCGTGTTGTATTGGCTAACAAACTTGGAGAAAAATGTCATCTCCCAATGTTGAATATACATTCATCCTAGAGCTTTCTAAGTAATTACGAGAAACTCCAGGCTAATTTCAACAATGGTGAAGTAATGATTATTGAATCAGCAGGCTGGCGAGGTGACATGAAATTTCTATTTCATTTGACCAGAGTTTTTCGTTTCTTTGAAGAAACCAGCAAATTTCTTACTGCAAAGTTTCAAAAAATACCCAACTTAAGTAATGCAAGATGGAATTCTCGAACAATACTAGCTCTTTTGGCATTTATTCTTCTACCAGAGAAAATAGTTTTGCTTCTCAATGTTTTTCAATTCATCTATTACAGCTGGACAGATGTTTGGTTTACTGACCAAATGCTCAATGCACATGAATATCAGAAGTCATATGGTAGCCTACAAGTTTGTAAAAATGCATTGAACTCTGTAAAAAAATGTTGGAGTCGAGAACCACCAAAACTGGAAATTCCCAGAACAAATCAGAGTGCAGAACGGGCAGTCAAGTGCCTTCAAGATTTTTATGATGTTTGTAAAAAGAAGGAGAAGCTTCAGCTTCGATTTATCTTATCTAAACAAAACATATTAATTCTTTATGTTTAAAAGCTTACAAACATTCAGCAGCCTTTTTCTTAAAAAAATATGTATTGTTTTTCATTTTGTATGTTACCGAATGCTTGTAGTGGCCTCTGTCTTAAAATAGCCTAGTTTTGAACCTTTGTATAGAGCAATTTCAATTCAGTAATCTTAAAAATGTTTAAGTACACTTTCATTTCACATTTCTCTTGCGTTTACAAGGATTTAGGCAACGGAAATACTGTAGTGTGAATCTAGTGCCACCTAATGGTTATAGATTAAAAAGCCCATAACTCCGAAACTACTTCAAATAGAAAGCTGAAATTTCAGATATACTTTTTCTGCATTGCATTGAGTCAGCACACCAAGTTTGGTAAAAACTTGAGCAGGTGTTATGAACTCCGCTAAAATTTTGCAAGATTTGGGTCAAAAGTGGTGATCAATTTCTTACATTGGTGTGACGTTTTTTTTCCAAATAAAACAAAATAAATGTTAGTTTTCTGAATTGTATGAAATTATTCATTGAATTACAGCATAAGTTTATTAGGGTGTGAAAAAGTCACAAACCTAATGTTTATACACACACACACACGCATACACACACACGCACATACACACACACACACACACACACACACACACACACACACACACACACACACACACACACATACATATATATATATATATATATATATATAAAAGGATATAGTATAATTATTTGACGTAAACATAAGTAACTGAAAATATCCATATAAGAACATGAAAAATAACAATTTAAGAACCCTATTGCGGTACATCTTAACCTGCATGCTTGCGTAGATGAGATGCAACATGCTCAACGATTCATAGATTGCTATATCAGTATAAGCGAAGGTAAACAGGAATGAAAAAATATTAAATTTAATACCATGCAAAATCTAACAATATAAAGGTAAAACATAAATGATAGAGATTAATAAGGTAAACATACTAAAATAAGAAATCATATATATATATATATATATATATATATATATATAAGCCCCTAAAATAAGAATCAAAATAATAAGAAATACATATAAAGGGAGAGGGGATTAAAATTAAAGGCAGGAATGATAAAGGTAACCTAAAAATGGAAATAGGTATGGAAGTAATGAGGACTCTTTAAGGTATTTATGCCGAAGAGATTTTATAATTTATATTGCAGATGATGTTGTATGTATAATTGTATAGTCCTTAGGGGGTATAAGATTTAGTCAAGGGAGACTTACTATCTCAAAATCATTACAAAATCAATACAATTATATATAATTTGACTGATACGGTAGAAATTCATAGTAGGAAAGAATAGTGTACTCACCAGATATGATGTTAAATTGTTAATTCTTTTATAGGATTGAATTTTATATTTTTGTATTCCTATTTACTTTCGCTTATACTGATCTAGCAATCTATGAATCGTTGGGCATGCTGCATCTCATCTCCGCACGATGTGGCTGAATTTGGTTCTTAAATTGATATTTTCAGCTACTTACGTTTACGCCAAATAATTATAATATATTGTTTTATATAAGCGTACATATATTTGTGTATATATTTGTGTATATATTTGTATATATATATATATATATATATATATATATATATTTGTATATATATATATAGATAGATAGATAGATAGATATAGATATAGATATAGATATATATACACGTATGTATAAGTGTGTGTATGTACACACATATATATATATATATATATATATATATATATATATACTAGTTAATTTTTGTTAACTTTTGTATATTTTCAGATCATTAAATGGAATGTCAAGTTAATAAAAACGAGCATTTTCAACACCACCTTCTTTTTGCTTTTAATCAAGGTTCTAAGGCCACAAAAGCTGCTTGTGGCATTTGTGCTGTGTATGGAGAGGGTGCCATAGCTGAAAAAACCGCTCGTGGTTGGTATGCCAAGTTCAAAAATGGAAATGTTGACCTCAAAGGCGCACCTCGTTCTGGCCGCCCAGTTGAGTTCGATGAAGAGCGATAAAACCAACTTTTGCACGAAAATTCTCATCAAACGACAAGGGAACCGGCAGAGAAAATGGAATGCTCTTACACTGCTACAAAGAAGCATCCTCACTCGATGGGAAAGGTTCAGAGGAAAGAAGCATTGCTTCCGCATGCTTTAAGTGACAACAACAAAAATCAACAAGCCACAATCTCCGCTGGTTTGCTTGCTCGTCACTACTCAACTCATGGACACAAGCAACGATTTCTTTACCGAATCGTTACTGACGACGAAAAATGGTGCTTGTACATCAATATGAAGCAGCGTAAGGAATGGCTTAGCCCCGGTTAACAAGCGACACCGCGCGTGAAACAAGATCTTCATCCGCGTAAAACAATGTTGTGCGTATAGTGGGACTGGGAAGGGATTATCCATTAGGAATTGCTTGAATGGAACCAAACGGTCTACGCAGAATTCTATGTTTAACAGTTGGAACGACTCAACACGGCTATTCAAGAGAAAAAACCTCATCGTCAGCATGGAGTTCTGCTGCGCAACAACGCCCACCTTCATATCGCCAATATGATCAAGGAAGCCATTCAAACGCATAGCTAGGAAGTGCTTCCACACCCGCCGTAATCTCCTGATTTGGCACCAACAGATTTCCACCTGTTTCGATCTCTTTCAAATGCTATGCGCGGAGTTTCATTCAATACTGATGCAGAATTGAGAGCTTGGTTGGATCAATTTTTCGTGTCGAAATCGGGTGATTTCTACCAACGAGGCATCGAAAATCTTATTGAACTTTGGGAAGAAGTTGTAAACAACAAGGGTGAGTACATTATTGATTAATTAGTTATTTCTTATTAAACGTTTTGAAGAAATTAAATTTAAAAAATGGCGGCAACTTAGTTGCCAACCCAATATATATATATATATATATATATATATATATATATATATATATATATATATATATATGTGTGTGTGTGTTTGTGTGTGTGTGTGTGTGTGTGTGTGTGTGTGTGTGTGTGTGTGTGTGTGTGTGTGTGTGTGTGTGTGTGTGTGTGTGTGTAAATATATATTTTTAGAGACTAGAAACAAAGTTCATGAACTTATCCATGAAAATTCAGTCACATACAGAAAAATTAATAAGTAAATGCACGATAAGTAAGTATAATATACTACAAAGTAAATATCATAAGATAATGATAATAAAACGACTACACGTGTTTCATAATCAAATTTTCAAATAGAAAATAAAAATATTCAAATCGAATAAAACGATCGAAAATCAATTCTATTCAAAAATATAGCTACTTATCAGGTCAAAATTAACAATAATAAAAATAAAAGAATGTATATATCAACCAACAATAAATAACCAATGGATGCATATAAAAATACTTATTATATTAAGACAGAAAAATATTATTTAAAATGTCAGAAATTATAAACGTGCCATAATTAACTTTACGTTTATTATGATATAAACTAACAGAAATATTATGTGCAAAACTAATCTTAACGAATATTTCGTTTAAAATACAATTTAAACGAAGTTTTATGCTAAATTAATAAAGATAGAAGTAATACTTATCTCAACGATGCTATTGTTTAAACTAAAAATTTTAGACGTTAAACTCAGAAGTAAAACGTTTATCAGAAAGAAGTCGCGTGAAGATATTGCGTAAAGAAAGAGAATAGAATAAAGAGATATAAAAACATGAACGAAAGTTTTATTATAGATGAAGGATTAAACTTTATATAACTTAAATCATAATAAAACAATTAACTATATTGTAAACATTTTATTGAACGTTAACATCTAAGTAATTATAGATTCAAAAGAATAATACTAAGAAACAATATAGACTAACAGAAATATTATATGCAAATCTTATCTTAACGAATCTTTCGTTTAAAATACAATTTAACTGAAGTTTTAGGTTAAACTAAAATTATAAACGTAAAATATAAACTAACAAAAATAAATTTATATAAATTAATTTATAAAAGCAATTATATCACCATTAAATAAAGGAAAAAACATTTAACAAAATTATTGAAAGGAAATACAGATTTTATCTAATCGAAACTTTAGTTTAATTAAAATTATAAATGTTGTACTTTTGACTTAACCTTAATTAGAATATAAACTAATAAACAAAGAAATTAAATTTAAAAAACTACTTATTTATCCCATAAAACAAAAAGAAATATTAAACAATATTAATGGAAAAAATTCAACCCTAATCTAATCGAAGTCTTGGTTTAAGCTAAGATGATAAACTTAATACTATTAACTTAGTGTTAAAAAAGGTATCGACTAACATTATCATTAAAAATCAATTGAATTAATATAAAAATACATATTTTTTCAAACAATGATATAAAATTATTTAACAATATTAATAATATTAATAATATTAATAAAGATAGAATCTGTACTTATCTCAATGATGCTATAGTTTAAACTGGAAAATTTAGACGTTAAACTCAGAACTAAGGCGTTTATTAGAAAGAGGTCGTGTGAAGATATTACGTTAAGAAAAAGAATAGAATAAAGAGATATAAAAACATGAATGAAAATTTTATTTATAAAATCATGAATGAAAAATTAAACTTTATATAACTTAAATCATAATAAAACAATTAACTATATTGTAAACATTTTATTGAACGTTAAGATCGAAGTAATTATATATTCTAAAGAATAAGACTAAGAAACAATATAAACTAACAGAAATATTAAATGCAAATCTTGTCTTAACGAATCTTTCGTTTAAAATACAGTTTAACCGAAGTTTTAGGTTAAACTAAAATTATAATCGTAAAGTATAAACTAACAAAAAATTTATTTATATAAATTAATATATAAAAGCCATTATATCACCATTAAATAAAGTAAAAAACTTAACAAAATTATTGAGAAGAAATACAAAATTTATCTAATCGAATTTATCTAATCAGCGCATGGATAGGACTACATTTTAAAGCATATTTATTGATACAATGCATGACAATACAAATCCAAAATCTGTTTCTGATCAAACTACCAGAATGCAGCCTATACGTAAATGCCAGGATAAAATTCTTCATCTTCATAGGGCATTCGAATTAAGGCAACAGGTCTTCATCAGAATGAAAAACAAGAGCATACAATATAAACAAAAGGAAGAAAAAGGAAAGAAAACATGGTATAGACAAAATTTCTAGAAGGCCAATATGTTAAATGCACATAGTTGTTTACCATCAGGGCTCAAAGAGCATTGGTTCCTGATAAACTTTTGTTTATCCTGTTGTTACCTGCGCTCGACGTATATGGTGTCCCTGCACACCATTGCCCGGGGTTAACACAGGTAACGGATGCTGATAGTATGTACGGATATTGTATCCCTTAGTTGGTTACTACTACCCCTATATATATATATATATATATATACATATATATATATATATATATATATATATATATATATATATATATATATATATATATATATATATATATATATATATATATATATATATATATATATATATATATATAAATTAAATATAACAATTTATCAAGTAGTCAGCGTGTAAAACCAGTTAAGGGAAACATTTAAACAAATTATATAATTAATTTATTCCATTTAAAATACAATTATTATGTTGAGGGCATTACTACACGTAAATTCTGACTCTTGAAAACAGATTCAGCCGCAAATTATATGATTTCATAGTTACTGTACATAAATAATCCGCTTTCTGATCGATGCTTGCGGCTGAATCTGTTTTTAAGAGATGACTTCCAATTAGCATTCCCTCGTTGTCGGTACACTGTATATTTATTAAGGTAGTTTTGATTTTAAGAGTCCCTTCTAGCGTGAGGCATTTAAGTGTAGTAATGACCTTAATATAATATAAGTCTCTCTCTCTCTCTCTCTCTATATATATATATATATATATATATATATATAGTGAGTTCAAACAAGACAAACGACAAAAGAAACAACAACAAAAAAAACGCGAGGACGTGATACAGATATTGTGTTACTGGACACTCAGGAAAGGAAAGAAAGAGAATTTGGCGTTTCGAGCAAAGCTCTTCGTCGGAAAATGGGGTGGGTGGTGGGATCAAGTTGGAGACGACGGAAGGCCGTAGGATCCTCCGACGAAGGTGTAGGGTGCCAGGGTGGAAACGGAGTGCGAAGGGGGTGTGGTTTGGGGATTGGTGTGGGGAAGGAGAGAGGGCGGGGAATCACGGTGTATAGGGGTTTGATGTCCAAGGTGAAGTGGAGGTGTGAGGGGTCGGGAGGGAAGGAAAAGGAATTGAAGAGGCGAAGGGCGTGGTTAGTGTCGTGTATGTGGGATGGGAGGACAGCAAATAAAGGGGACAGGATATGGTCGAGATATTTAGAAATGAGTTCGGTGGGGCAATTACAAGCAGAGACAATAGGGCGGCCAGGGTTGCTAGGTTTGTGGATTTGGGGAAGGAAATAGATGGTGGAGGTGCGGGGTGTGCAAACGATGAGGTTGGTGGCGGTGGTGGGAGGAGCAGAGGAAGAGATGAGGTCATGGATGGTGGAGGACACACGCCGTTGGTAGGAGGGGGTGGGGTCTATATATATATATATATATATATATATATATATATATATATATATATACACATACACACATAAATCCAAGAAAGTTAGGGGTTGTGAATCCAACCCATTAAGGAATAATATCTGTCCAATATACTGCTGGAAGAATACCGAATTATTATTACACTAGTGTTTTTTCCTTGCATGGCAATTACATTACCAAGTGCAATAAATGGGTGCGGGTGGAAAGTTATTTTACCATTAATTTATATAGCAATAGGAAAATGGAGGGGAATAGGTGGTATTCCTCAACTTGCAGACATTGTATTGTGTCAATTTACTTGTTTTAAGCTGCATGCAAATTGGTCAAAACCGTATTCCAAAATTTCAGCTTGCAGGAGCGTTCTAAGAGGTACTGCAGTTATCAAGAACTCAACTATCCGTTAAATGCATTTTGAAATCTGATGATTACTACGAACGTATGTAAGGGCTAATTGAACTTTATGAACATTACAAAATATTTTTTAAATGTTAAAATGCCGTAAAACAAAACATGAAAACCAGACCTCATTTTAATTTTATTCAAATGATATATTATTCTATACACATTCACAAAAATTTGGAAAAATATGTATATATATATATATATATATATATATATATATATATATATATATATATATATAGAAGCAGCCGCCTCACGCAGCTCTTGCGGCATTATGACTGGATCCTGGAGCAGCTACTTGACCATTCAAATGTTGATGTGATATATCGCGACTTTGCAAAAGCCTTTGGCAAAGTTGATCATAGCTTGATATGTCACAAGCTGCGAAACCTTCGCATAGCTGGCAAATTAGGAGAATGGCTGCATCACTTTCTGAATGGTAGAAGTCAGACAGTTGCAGCCAATGGAGAACTATCTAGGGAAATGCAAATATTGAGCGGTGTTCCACAAGGATCTGTCCTGGGGCCACTACTGTTCATAGTGGCCCTTCTGGACATGTCCACGGTCACTCGGACAGCCACTGTAACTAGCTACGCTGATGAAACAAAACTATCTCAGGCAATACAGAATCCTGATGATATCATAAGCCTGCAGAATGACCTAAATGCAATATACAAGTGGGCAGAGCAAAATAATATGCAGTTCAATGCAAAAAAATTTCAAGCACTGCGCTACAAGGCCACAAATGCCTCCCAACTGGCATACACAGGACCTGGAGGTACCGCAATCCCAGAACCACTGCATGGTACCAAGGGTACCGTCCACTGCATCTCACATAAGAACAAGGTACTGCAACAGCCTCAGTTTCAGAAGACCTCAGCTCTTTAATGCCCTGCCAAAACATTTGAGAGACCTGCAAGACATGGATATAGAGGTCTTCAAAACAAAACTCGACGCTTTCCTCTCCACGATACCAGACGAACCAATGGCTCGAAATGAGACACAGTTTAGGGCAGCGATGTCAAATTCTCTTATACACCAGATGTGCCATCAAAACTTTTGATTGGACTATATCAGGTGGAGGAGAAGAGCCATGGAAGGAACGTGAAGAGAGCACAGTATAAGGACGGAAAGTCACGGTGGTGCTCCAGCATGACCACAGCCACTTGGCTGAAACCATAAATATATATATATATATATATATATATATATATATATATATATATATATATATATATATATATATATATATATATATATATATATATATATATATATATATATATATATATATTTGTGTGTGTGTGTGTGTGTGTACTGAAAGCGCATGGCTCAGTGGTTAGAGCATCGAACTTTCAATCGTAGGGTTGTGAGTTCGAATCCCGGACCTGGCTGCGTGTTGTGTTCTTGAGCAAGACAGCTTCTTTCACGTTGCTCCAGTTCACTCAGCTGTAGAAATGAGTTGTGACGTCACAGGTGCCAAGCTGTATCGGCCTTTGCCTTTCCCTTTGCCTTTCCAGTGTGTGCGTACATAGAAGGTTACGACGACGAGGGTCCCAACTGATACGATCAACGAAATAGGCTGCTAATGAAATTAAAGTGTAAGTGGTTGAGCACTTCACGGTCATGAGTACCCTTAACGCCGTTCTCAGGGAGATTCAGCGGACACAGAGTGTGACAAGACTAGCCCCTTGAAATACAGGTACTACACATTAGTGGACTGGAACACAATGCGTCGCCGGGAATTGAACTCACGAGCTTACGATCGTGAGCCGAATATCCCAACCACTAAGCCACGCGCCTTACATTGATTTATAAATACATATGTATATATAGATACATACACACATACACACATACACACACGCACATATACACATAAATACATATATATTTATATTTATATATAAAGACATACATTCTTATATATATATATATATATATATGTGTATATATATTGTTTTATTTCTTTATTGTTTCCGTCATTTGACTGCGGCCATGCTAGGACACCGTCTTTATGTAAATATAAATACATAGATACATACATATATATATATATATATATATATATATATGAGATTAAAGGAATGTCTATATAAATATTAAAAGAATATATATACTGAAAACAATATATATATATATATATATATATATACACACACTTATCGTCTACCAAATCCTCGGCCCAAGGTTATAGTTGAAGAAAATTCCCCAAAGAGCCACGAAGTGAGACTGAACCCGGAAGTATGTGCTTGAGAAGCAAGCTTCCTAACACACAGCCATGCCTTCGCTTATTTATATAGGGCATTATAAGTTTATATTCATATGTCTATATAACTGAATGAGATTTCTGTTGATACTTCTATGATATTGCCAATATATCTGTGCGTCATGTGGGCATGGGTGCGCATATGTATGAGTTTATGTCCACTTGACGTTTCAGGTTACTCTTTCCTCATTGTTCATAACAATTCTCTATTTTTAAGTGCAGGGCCTGCTGTAACGATGCATAAAAGTTGAATCTGGAGTGATCATAAAATGACAGGTTGGTATTTTGAATCGAATAATTACGTTTGCATATTTAAGACAATGCTAATAAACATTTAGAAACTTGATAGATATGACACACAAGTATACACATGCACACAAACCCACGCGCACATACATTCACCCCAATATATGCATATGTTAAAGTGTAGTATTCCTATATTGCAAAGATATGTGTATATATATGTGTGTGTATGTATATATATAAATATGTATGTATGCATGTACATTCCTTTCCTTTCCTTTACTTGTTTCAGTCTTTTCACTGTGGCCATGCTGGAGCACCGCATTTAGTCGAGCAAATCGACTCCAGGACTTATTCTTTGTAAGCCTAGTACTTATTCTATTGGTCTTTTTCGCCGAACCGCTAAGTTATGGGGACGTAAACACACCAGGTTAAAATGTATTCTAAATATGTATTAAAAGTCATTTGAGTTATGACTTTTAGTACATACTTAGAATACATTTTAACCTTTCCCAACCCACTGATAGTAGTCCTACATTTTCTCTAAGTTATTCTGAGTCACTTCTATCTATCACTTTTTCGAAAACCTTAGTTTTTTCTCTTAATTTAGTCCTGTTTTTCTAACTCTATTCCTCTCCCTTTTTTCCTCTTCCCTCTTCCCCACTTTTCTTCTGTTTGGATTTTGGCCATTAATATTATAGTTTTACTCATAAATAATACCACCCCACATTAATTTATATCTTATTTTAACTGGATATGTTTATCTTGTTCTAATTATTATTGTTTTGAACTTAGTAGTTCAGTGCTTCATTGTATTATTCTATTTATACTGTAGAATAGATATATTTCTTTAATACCTTGACCTTAATTCCCTTACCTTAAATTTTTTTCCAAATTCTTACCACTCCTTAGGGTATTGCCCTTCCATTTCCTTTTTTTTTTTTTCCCTCATGCTGTCCACCACTACTTAACCTACCTTCCTCTAAATTTGAAATTACTACTATCCCTCCAATTAGATTTTAAATTCTTGTTTGATTCACTTGTCTGTGAAACAGCAGCATAGTCGAGATGGTATGTTTTCTTCTCTTACTCTTGTTTTTTGCAAACATCTTCAAAATGACTTTCTAGAATGAAATTCCATTATGCAGCTGAGGAGTACATTTTCATTGTATTTTCTGTGGTGTTCTCACTACATGAATAAATGGAGCTTGTACGAAACGTATTGAATTTTTGTTGCTTACCTTCAAATTTTATTCACCAAATCTCTTGATTTTGTTTTTGGTTTTTATCCTACCAAATTCTGGTGCCTCAAACATTTTAAGTACCACATATAATCTTTTGATTAAATCTATATTATATATATATATATATATGTATGTATGTTTGTATGTATGTATGTATATACATTTATATGTACACAAAGAAATAAAAAGATAGATAGAAAGATAGATAGATAGATAGATAGATAGATAGATAGATAGATAGATAGATAGATAGATAGATAGATAGATAGATGTCACGCAGACATTAAAACAGCAGAACAGATTGCTTGACAGCCGAATAGACAAAATACATAGGGAGAGAAATATACCTAATCATGTGACAATGTTCACGTGATTTTATTAGTATTCTGTGGTAGCAGAATTCTTAAAACGTTGGACACAATACATTGGAGGATTGCGTTCCAACGCTACCGAGGTAGACTTAACTTTCCATTCTTTCGTTATAGACAACAGAATTAGTTATGAACTAAGACGGTCTGATCGCCCACTCCCCTACCTACAAAAATGCGTAATGTTATGTGTATGCTATAATTTTTGACTAGTGCCCTCAGTCACTTTAGTGAGGTATATATTTCTGCCTTTCGGTTGTAAAATTGCGAACAAGCCACCCTCATTCTTCTTCTTCTTCTTCTTCTTCTTCTTCTTCTTCTTCTTCTTCTTCTTCTTCTTCTTCTTCTTCTTCTTCTTCTTCTTATTATTATTATTATTATTATTATTATTATTATTATTATTATTATTATTATTATTATTATTATTATTATTATTATTGCCTTTGCACAGCTTCTAACACTGGAGATGTATTACAGAGTTAGCTGTTCACTGCCAGTGAACTAAGGTAACACCTTATTTTTCGACCACCTTCCGGAGTATTCGAGCGGTTCCAAGCAGTGCTGTTTTCTGCAAGTGCTTCACCCTTATTGCAGCCCCTATTTGTTCCACGTACTTCTCGAGATTTTTGGTCACTCTTCCTAAGGCTCCGACAATTATTGGTACTACTGCTACCTTTTTCATCGACTACAAATGCTTAACTTCCCAAGACAACCTGTCATATCTCTCTACTTTTCCTTCTTCCTTATCGCATACCTTGTTGTCAGCTGGGCATGCTATATCTAAGATCCAGCATTGTTTGTTTTCTTTCTCAATTAAGACTATGTCTGGCTTCCTATTCTCTACCTCATGGTCGCACTAAATCATAAAATCCCACAAGATCTTTGGATTATCATTTTCGACGATGCCTTCGGGTTTATGGTCGTACCAATTTTTAGCTCTGTCAAGTCTATACTTGTTGCAGAGTGTCCAATTGACAAACCATGCTATATTGTCGTGACGTCTCTTATATTCCTTCTGGGCTAGTGACGTACATTGACTGGTAATATGCCATACGGTTTCACCATTTTGTCCACAAATTCTGCACTTATCACTTTCTGATGTGTTGTCTATTCTGTATTTTATTTAATTTGTTCTTACTGCTTGCTCTTGGGCAGCACAGATTAGAGCCTCCGTTTCCGGTTTTAGATCACTTTTAGTTATCCACAGCCATCTTTTTTTCTCTCTCTGTCTTATCTTCAATATCCCTATGAAATTGACCATGCATTCTTTTCTTTATCCACCTATTTTCAGTTTCATTCGGTTTCAATTTTTTGTATAGAGCTTTATCTTTGCAGTCTTTCATCCTACACAAGCCTGATCTTCTTACTTCTAATAATAGCAGTTCTGTGGCATTTTTACATACCATGCTATGTTATTTTCCTTTGCTCTAATGCTGTATTCGCTTCCAATAAGTCCTCTTCCCCCTCTTTTTCTTGGTACATATAGTCTGTCTGTGTCATGTTTTGGGTGGAGTGACCCATATCTAGTTAGCAACTTCCTTGTCTTTCTGTCTAGGTTGTTTAGTTCGTCTACTGTCCATGCGATTATTAACCATGCTCCATATCTAAGGAGTGAAACCGCCCAGGTTTTGATAGCTTCGATCTTATTCCGTCTTATTAGTTATCTATTTGAAAATATAGCCACGAAACGTGCGTAGTCATTTTTATACCATTTACCGTCTATTTGTTATTCTTTTATGTAAATTATTGATTTTTAGAATAAGTTTTTATGACATATTTGTTTTCTGGAGGATATGAATTACATTCTTCAATATTGAATTGCTTAATAGGGGTTTTTCTCTAAATTATATACATATATTTTATATTGGGAAATTTGATTTAGTTTTGCTAAATTGCATTTTTCCCCGTAAATTTTGGATTTTATTCCCTATTATTATTATTATTATTATTATTATTATTATTATTATTATTATTATTATTATTATTATTATCATTATATATATATATATATATATATATATATATATATATATATATATATATATATATATATATATATATATATATATATATATATATATATATATATACGTCTACATGTCTACATAATAGCTTACTAACAACTCTACCTGTGTATATATAAACTGTGGGTATTGGGGTATGACAACCTGCTACGTATATTTCCTATTTAGCACTGGGAATGTTTCGTTTATGAAGACGTACTCCTGTATTTGTCTGAGTGTTGGGTCCTTCAGGTGCTTTGTTGAAATGCGGAGTCAAGTGTGCCTCCGTGTTGGTCTCTGGCATACTGGTAGAGTATGGAGGACTGATCTTTGTCGTCATATTGTCTCAAAGGTTCATTTAGTCTCTTCGCAATGCTTCTAGATGTTTTACATCTTCTTGTCTTTGCAAACACCCTCTATGTACCTTATGCCGTACACTACATTTCTAGTTCTACAGTTAATGTCAAGGTTAATCTTACATACCATGCAGTTATCTTTCGTGCATGTGGTATTCTCAAACAGGTACGTCCTACTTAGTTGTGATCTAATGGAGCTCTCTGGCTTTTCAACGATCTTAATGTTGAGTTTGGCCTCCTTCAGAGCTTTCCTAAATCTTCGGGCTAGTTATTCATCGGCTGTAGCCTCTACAAACATCACTCCTTGATATTTGTCGGTTTTGTACCTGTTTGCTTTGTCACAAACTATTCGTATCCTATTCCAGTCTTTACTTCTACATCTAGGGCAAGTACCACTGGTTTCATTACATATGCTATCTAACTTCTTTCTAGCTCCCCTCTATACCCAACCCTATCTTTCTGATCATATCCAGAGAATTGCATGCGGTGTATGAAGTTCTGTACACGTTTCTTTGTATCAAAGTGTTTGAGTTGTGGGGACGCGTTGTTCATTATCCTAACTAAGTCTGCTATCAGTATGTTGATTTTCATGTTGTGTGACAAAGCTGAGTTCTTGTGAACACCATATTTAGAAGCTATGGGCTTCATGTACTAGGAGTGGAGGAGCTGCACTCTGTTGTTCACAGTCTCTAACCAAAGTTCAGTATCGAGGACAGGGAGTGAATTGTTAGGATGCCTAGGGGGTAATCTATAGTTACTTTGATACTTTGGTGGATGGAGGAAGCTACGAGCTGAATGCTTTCCATTGTGCTCCTCTCGGTTTCCATATTACAGCTACTAGAGTTTGTTCTAACTAGAATATTAGTATCATCTACATACCTATAGTAAAGCAAACCAGTTGTGGATTGTTCTGCAAAGGATTGTTTAAGGTTTCTGTCTCACCAGGTCATGAAGAAGCTGGCCACATCTCCAGCCACACCGACACCAAAGGCTGCACCTTGAACTTGTTTGTATATTTTTCTGTTAAACTTTACTATGTGGTTCTTCAAGGTGGTTCTTATGCTAGCCCCTATTGCATATGCAATGATTCTTTTCACCTGACTGTTGTTCTGAGGGTTCTGGATGGGTATGGTCCAGCCACTCCAGCGCTCTTCAGTGCTTTTCTTCACTGCCGAGATGATGGTAGGTAGTCTTCCCCTCTGTGAACTGCTAGGACAGAATCTACTAAGGTCATGGTCGTCTAAGTAGTAGTTACAGTCATAGCTGAGTTTAAGGAGGCCCAGTTCCCTCGTGTTGACTTCACGGAACTCTACTTCACTCTCACAGGTAATCTCAATGCATTTTCCACAGCGAAATCTGTCTAGAGATGGGTAGAGTGATACTACATACATACTACCCACTAGACAACCTGAGGGGTCGTTTGAGTGGTTGCAACTACTGATTCTATTGAGGAGATCCTCCGTGCACACGCAGACATCTGAGGACATTTCAATGTGTGGCGGTAACACTTGTGAGAAGAAGTAAGATAGCCTATGATTGCTGGAAATATTCGCTGCACAAACTGATCGGGTTGGGGGACCCTTAACAGGGTTTACGTAGGGTTTATGATCTTTATGCAACCCGTATAGCGTAGGAACATCGTTGTTGAATGCTTGGAAATGTTGTGCAGTCTGTTTCTTGG
>NC_142943.1:23298454-23390954 GCF_046866305.1 Octopus bimaculoides
GGGGGACAAACACAGACGCAAACAAAGACACCCACACATAGATATGTACATGCACATATATATATAAATGACTGAAACAAATATATACATACATATATATATATATATATGTATGTATATATTTGTATATATATATATGTATGTATATATATATATATATATATATATATATATATATATATATATATATATATATATATATATATATATATATATATATATATATATATATACAGAGAGAGAGAGAGAGACTTTAAAGAGAGCTCAAAACTGATCCATTGAAAATACTTTATAATAATAATAATAATGAAAATGAAAATGACCTATGAACATTTCGATGCAATATCCAGAACGATTCATGCATATTATAAAATATCATTAAATATTATAAAATATGGGATACCACATCTCATCGGGGTCTTATTATTATTATTATTAGTAGTAGTAGTAGTAGTAGTAGTAGTAGTAGTAGTAGTAGTAGTAGTAGTAGTAGTAGTAGTAGTAGTAGTAATATGCAGACAATAAAAATAGAAAACATTCAAATCCAATTTTCATAGTTGACCAATGAAAATATGCAAAACAGGATGAAAAGGAATGAGATGATATACAACCGTTCATCTTAAAGGTGTTGAGATCAAGCAAATGATAAATTAATTCAAAAATAATGATGGTATACTATGAAGTTCAGTTGTTAACCAATCCGGGACGCTGTAGATTTCAAAATAGAACGTTGGAGTTATAAACATCAGAATAAATACAAAATTCATACCGAAGAAAAAAACATTTAGATATTAAAAAAACATTTAAAATGCAAGATCCTGGTCAAATAGAAGTATACGTAAAAAAATAATGCTCTTAAATAATATACTCCCTAAATAACTTTAGTACACATAATTTAAAATATAACATCTTTATACACTTTAATTTTTTATTTCTACATTCATTCTCCTATTTCCCTATGTACTCCTTTTCTGCTTCCTTTTCCAAATTAACTCCTCATATTGAACTCTAATATTTCCCTCTATTTAAACACCTCACATCGTCTCTGATGAAGGGATATCCCTAATATCCCAGAAACAGCTGTAAGACTATAAATGTCCTAAAACTTCCACACAGCCTTGGTTTTGTTGTATTTTATTTAACATATATATGCTCTTACAAGACCCGCGTTAGACTCCTCACTCGCATCATCGAACTGAGCATTTAATTACGTTCCTTCTATAGCACTTACATAGCGTAACCTGCCACCTTGGGTCTTCTGGATACCAACACCTCTCATGATGCCATGTCTCATAGCAATACCTTATTGATACTTTCAAGCAAGTGTTGATATCTACTGCAACATCTCTTTATGTCTATTTCATATTTGTTTTAAATACACTTCAGTCATGAGTGTAGGAATGTGGTTAGTAAACAGACAGAAACTAACGCATGCACATGCATATATATTTGCAAATATGTATTTATATAGTGTTCATGCAATATATATGACCGCTGAAATCAAGTTTTTTTTGCATGGCAAAACCAGGTGGCAATGTTTGGAAGAAAGTTGTTTTTCAAAAAGTTTTTGGCATCATTGTCAAATGGGAGAGAGTGTGCGGGTGTGTTTTTGTGTGTGTTTGTGTCTGTGTGTTTGTGTGCGTGTGTGTGTGCGTGCATGCGCGTTTATGTGCTTCTGTATCTCAAAGGAGTGTCAATGGAAAAGAGAAGGGAAGGAAGGAAGGAAGAGGAAGGAATTGTGTTTACATCTATACAACTAGTTAGTTCAAAAAAAGGTAGGAGAGAAATATGAGAACCTAAGTAACTGGGTTCAATTCTAGTTGGCACAAAAATGTCCCACTATCTGGGTTTCTTGCCGTTTTTAGGCTCTGTTGTTCCAAAGTTGAAGAACGATTAAGAATAATGAAATATTGTGATGAATATACAAAGATAGTGAAGTATGTGAAAAGGATGAAAATTGTTGGTGAAATATAAATAAAATTAAAAAATTAGTTTACTTTACAAATTTGGTCCTTCATCCAGTACAAATTATTACAGAAATAGTGATATTTCATTAGTCAAGGCTATATACATACACACATACACGCACACACATATACATATACATATACATATACATATACATATATACTTACATATACACACATATATATACACATGTCCGACAGGAGGAACTACGAAAATTTCCATTGAATGAACACCTAGAAGCATGGGGAGAAGGAAAATTTAAGATCTTTCCCTTCTATAAATGCCCAAGGAACGACACCTCCTTCAGGAAAAATATGGAGAAATACTTCATAACAAAATTCTCACCGAAACTGAATGGCTGAAAACATGAAAATCACAACCCATCTAGAACTATTAACTTAGTCTGTAAATTAATGTCCTTACAATGTACAAGAAATTGTATGCATATCTCTTTCATTGAGCTCCTCCACAAGACACTTTCCTTTGTACATTATTACCCATTCTACTATCTTCATTTTATAAAGAATTGTTCCTTATCTTTATTCCTCTGGAAAAAAAATATATGTGTGTGTGTGCACACACACGCACACATACACACACATACAAAAACACACCTACACACTCTCTCCCACTAGACAATGATGCCAAAATTTTTGAAAAACAACTTTCTTCCAAACAGTGCCACCTGGTTTTGCCATTTTTTAAAAGGCCAGGAATAAACTTGTCATTGAAAGAACTGACCAGCTGTAAACACAATTTTCTTCTTTCTTCTTCCCTTCTCTTTCCCATTGACACTCCTTTCAGATACACTGGCACACACACTCGCACGCACACACATACACGCACGCACGCACACACACACACACACACACACACAAAAACACACACACACACACCCACACTCTTCCTCTCACTTTTCCCTCCATTCCTCAGCCTCTCTTTTTCTATCCTATATATATCTCTCTCCACCCCTACACATTCAATAATACTATAAAAAGAGACAGCCTCTCAAGGTGAAATCAAAATTTGAAAACTCTACAAGACTAGGTGAAAGCGCTAGTTTATAAAACATGTGACCTATGAATAAAAATCTGTAAATGTACAACCATCCAGACATCTAAGTACCTGATTATTAAACCTTCCAATATATATGTGTGTGTGTGTGTGTGTGTGTGTGTGTGTGTGTGTAAGCTCGAAAAGTGAGTATGGGCGGATAGATGTATTTCCTTGCAGACAAAAATCAGTGTCTTTAAATCGTGTGTATTGTTTGCACTTCTTTATTTAAGTGAGACATGGGCCACTTATGAGCGTTACATAAAAATGCTGAAGAGATTTTATCAAAAGTGCCTGAGACGTATCTAGGAGTCGAGTGGGAATGTTTCATACCAGATATAGAGGTTTCCCATATTCCCATATGGCACGTTGCAACTCAACTGAACAACATGTTATCTTGGCTCAAATGAGATGGACTGGACATGTTATAAAAACGAGAGACGAGCGTTTGCCAAAGCGTCTTTTTTATAGTTAGCTCAACTCTGGTAAGCGACCACAACATAAGCCATGGAAAAGGTATAAGGGCTGTGTGAAGAAAAACATGGAAAAACTAGATATGAACAACAGTGATTGGGAAAATGATGCTCTACATCCGAACAAGCGGAGAGGTGCTGTTAGAACTGGTTGTAATGCCAAGGGCCTGTCGCAAAGGGATAATTGGAACTGTAATCAACAGTGGATGCTGGATATGTATTATATGTAACCGTGTTCTGCTGCCAAACCAGGGTACTTGAACCATATGAAGTCACATGAAAATCGTAATGCCCAGATATGTAATGATCTTGGACACCAACCACCTCTTAGGACTCGTGTCATATGTCAAAAACCTTGTAAGACAATATCTGGACTTAAAAGACAGATGCTAGTTTTCAAAAACATTCCTTCAGAATCAGATTCCAAAAGGCAAAGATATAGAAGAAACTTGAATAATATCTGTCACTTGTGTTTTAAACCCTGTGAAGCAGCTGTTCTTAAAAGTCATCTAAGGGCTCATCAATGGAGTGATTGTACCGTGTGATTGGATGTGGTATCTGTGTTGATGGGACAACTATCATCTCTGAAGATGAAGCAATCATCATATATGTATGTATATATATATATATATATATATATATATATATATATATATATATATATATATATATATATATATATATATATACACTTATAAATACATCCATATATGTATATATGTGTGTGTGTATATATATATATATATATATATATATATATACATATATATATATATATATATATATACACACACACATATATACATATATGGATGTATTTATATGTGTATATATATATATATATATATATATATATATATATATATATATATATATATACACATGTATATATATGAATATATACATATCTGTACATATATATGTATACATACAAAATTAAGAGGAATGACCACTAAAGTGGACACCTAATATGCTAAACATAGACGAAAAATCGCCATTATCACAAAGAGTGTGTCCTCAAGAAAATCTCAGCAAAACGCCAAAATGTAAAAATGAGCAAGAGAAATTAGAATATACGAAATAAAAACGATTACCTACGTACCATGGTTTCACTTGTTAATATCTATATATGAAAACATGCAGACATCTGCAAGATCGTCAGCGTAGTCTGTCACTTACAAAACACAATTTCCAGAACTAGATACAGAACGCTCAACCGAAATAGAGCATGTATAAAGTTCTACAAATTATATTTTCTCAAATCTCTTCACTTTGGCACGCTGAGGTCGGAAATAACTCTGCAGTTAATAAATTTCAGCAGTTTCGTGGTAATGGCGATTTGACGTCTATGTTTAGCATACTAGGTGTCCACTTTAGTGGTCAGTCCTCTTAATTTTTTATGTAACACAATTTTTAATATTCGGATTTTTTAAATATGCTAAGCCACTGGTTTTAATTGATTAATATCTACCCTATTTAATTTTAAATAAAAATGTTCTCTAACCGGTAAATTAGCTGCTGAAATTTATTAATTGCAGAGTTATTTCCGCCCTCAGCGCGCCAAAGTGAAAAATGAGCAAGAGAAATGAAAATATATGAAATAAAAAACGATTACCTACGTACAAATGTTTCACTTGTTAATATCTCCGTATGCAAACACGCAGATATCTGCAAGATCGTCAGCGTAGTCTGTCGCTTACAAAACAATTTCCAGAACTAGATTATTTTGTTCTTCGGTGTGCATTTACCATATTTATTGCGTTATCTCTGTATATTATTATTATTGTTACTGTCAAGTTGATGTTTATTGTTGCTTGTGCTTAATTTGAACTGTCAAACGTTGTATAGCGTTAATTTTCGCCCAGCGGGGCGAAAAATTGTTTTTTCTGCTCTCTTTTTAAAGCGATAAAAAATTACAAACCGCTTTTTTGTGTTCCTGTGAAAGGAAAATTTATTCAATATGGAGGATGGAATGGCGTTACGCCTAGACTTTCTACTTTGCAACGAGGACTTCCCAATTCTACAGGAAGAAAATGTGCCACAGCTACAAGAAAACCAACAAGTACCCAAGGAAGTTAAAAAAGTGAATAGTTTTTCTGCCGCTGTTGGCGGACAATTTCAAGAAATAGATATTGTGCCAGAACAGTTGTTCAAATACAGGAACCTGATAAAACATACCGAGAATGAAACCAGGCTAATTCCACTAAAAGAAATCTTACAAGATTTGGCAATTAAAACCGTTATATATAAAGTATATAATAGAAAGGAAAAGCGCATCATGATTATGAAGACAGATATTATTGAAAAGTGCCTCGCTCCTGTGTGGGAAAAAATAAAATATGTCGGAAGAGGCCCACGTAATGCTACTATTGAGGCACAATTTGAAAACGCCGATGTAGCTAAAGAGACATCTACGGTAACTCTAAAAACTGACGAAATAATGTTGTTACCCACATACCTCGGCCGGAGAACAGCCAAAATTACAACTGAGGAAATTCCGGGCGGGTATGACGTATTTTGGATGGTAGCTGCACTTATTTATGATGTGGAAGAGCAGGTAAATATCCTCTCCATGAGAAAGAGAAACGCACTAAATTGGAAGGGACAGACGCTTGAACTCTTGGTCCAAGCGTCCAAAGAAACGCTCGAAAGCAGACCAGACAGAATTTTCATAGGGGAGGGACTCAGTGCAAGAGTGTCGGTGGAGGGACGACGGCCCAGATGTTTCAAATGTAGTGAAAAGGGCCACGTCCGCTCCGAATGTGAAAAGGTGAGAAAACCGACGCAAAAAAAGTAGAGGTCCCTCCCCAACAGGATGAAAAAAATAACTGAGAAAGCTGAACCAGAAAAAGACGACAACCAAGAAAAGAATAAAAAGCCGCAAGGTAGCAATGAAAATTAACATAAAGAAGACATGGAGTTCAGAGTGGTAACAAACAAAAGGAAAAAACCCTTGGCCCAGATTCCCCTCCCCTTCCAAAAAAAAAGACAAAATACAAAACACACAAAAAACTCCCAAATTGAAACCCGCCCCTAAACCTCCACAAGAAAGAAATGTTTCATACAATTCAAAAAACGAAACATTACACGGGATTATAACAAAAACAAACTATACAGTGTTGGGTCCAATTGAAGGCAAACCGCCACACATACGGTTAGCTAGGATTACGGCAGAACATTACGAACAATTCAAGCAGCTATACAAAGAAGACATACATGACGTGAGTCAATTTATAGTTAAGAAGAAAATAATCCTAACACCAATGGCTACGCCGGACAAGGATGATACAGGAGGAGGGGACGACGAAAGTCGTGAAGACCCTCCTGCTATTTTTAAGGTAAAGTAAACGCTTTTTATCATGGAAGTGAAGTTAGGGTGTGTGAATGTACGTGGCCTGGGGTCGAAATGGAAGCAGACATGCCTCCTCGACGACCTCAGGTCGCGTGAGTTGGATATATGCGTTGTGACTGAGTCCAAGCTGAACGTCCCACAGTCGTTCTCGCCTCTTCTGAACGACTACGAGAAATTTATTTCTCCGAGTCAAGGAATGAGTGGGGGCGTTGTTGTACTGTTCAAAAAAAGCTTGCACGTACAGGTAAGTACAGTCTTTCTTGACCCAGAAGGTAAGCTGATCGTTCTGGATGTGACACATGTGAGTAAGCAGCCAGTCAGGCTGGTGGCAGTCTATGTTCCACTGGACGATAGACAAACGATTTTCTTTCGAGACTTGGAAAATTTCCTAATGTCGTGGAAAACTTTTGTTTTAACAGGAGACTTCAACGCTATTCTCAACGTGCGAGTGGATAGTGGTGGCTCGACGAATAGAAGAGAAAGCCCTGGCCTAAAAAGGCTACTAGCGAGCTATAAACTAGTAGACCGCTACAGACTAGATGAACCGCTCGTTCCACAGTGGACGTGGTCAAATAACGACGGTTCACAAAGGTATTACTTAGATAGGGTTATTATAAAAGATAGTGATAGTGATATAGTTAGCTGTCTACAATTTCACTGTACCTCTTACACGGATCACAAATTTGTGACGTGTGAGATACAGTTAGCTAAGTGTCATAGACAGGGACCCGGGTACTGGAAGATGAACAAGTCTATTTTGACTAGTAATGTCCTCCGTGTTCGGGTTAAGGAGTTAGTGCAGAGGGAATTATGCGGAGCCATCGTTAATAACAGATGGTGGTGCGCCCTCAAAGCAGCCATACGTTTAGAGTCTCTTAGAGTTAGCAAAGAGCTAAGTATAGAGGGAACTAGACTAGAAGGGCAATTAACTAAGGAGTTAGAGGAGGCCACAGCATCAGGCTCTGCATCCAGAGTGTTGGCGGCGAGATCGGTATTATTCCGTCACCTCCACGCCAAACACAGAGGTAGTAGAGTCAGGGCTAAGTTACGCACGGTGGGCAGAGAAAGTATTAACGTTGCCAGATGGGCCCGTCGTGTGGAGAGTCGGAGAGGCAGAAAAGCTTCAGTACAGTCTTTAATTGACGAACAGAGGCGCCGGATCGAAGGACAGGAGGAGATGCAGAAGGCCTTTCATCAGAATTTCGCACAGTTGTTTGGGACGAACGAGGCGTTGGACCATGGGGATCCCTTAAGGGATTTCCTGGCTGACGGACCGCGATTCTCGGCAGGTGAGGCGAGTTGTTGTGAAGGATCGATCACAGCTGCGGAGGTCGAAGGGGTACTGGCAGAGTGCGCTCGGGACAAGTCACCGGGACTGGATGGTCTGCCCTATGAGTTTTACAATAGTATGCCGGATTTGTTCGGACACTTGCTGGCCTGCGTTTACACGAACTGGCAACAGAATGGGAGAATTCCCAGCTCTGTGAGTCGGGGAGTGGTAACACTAGTGAGAATAGACCCGAGCAAGGGAGACCATATTAGTAATTTCAGGCCAATAACTCTACTAAATGTGTTAAAGATTTTGACCAAGGTGCTAGCAAAAAGGTTGACGGTTGTCGCGGAGAAGCTTGTCGGGAAGGCGCAAACATGTGCCATCCCTGGCAGGTCGATCCAGGGCAATCTTCATCTCTTACGCTACACCTTAGACAGGGTGGGTAAAGTTTCCGGTAAAGGTGGGGCACTGGTCCATTTAGACCAAAGTAAAGCTTTCTATAGGGTTGAACATCGATATCTGTCGGCGGTCTTTGAGGCGCTGGGCTAGGTCTGGAATTCTGTGGTTGGATGAAGGCCATTTATAGTGGCATCAAATCCACGGTTCAGTTGAACGGTTACCTGTCGGAGCCGTTTGAGATCTGACGTTCAGTCCGTCAAGGGTGCCCCCTGTCTCCACTTCTGTATGTATTGACTCTTGAGCCATTGCTGCGGAAGTTGGAGAAATTGGGATGCACCACTAATGAAATCGGAAGTGGTAAGGGTGTCTCTGCATATGCGGATGACGTCACCATCACCGTATCCAAGATGACTCAGCTACCTCGCGTAGCGGAGGCAATCAGAAGATACGAGACGGTGGCAGGGGCAAAAGTTAACCATGACAAGACTGTCGGTTTGCGGCCCGGCACCTGGAGCAGCAAGCCGATATCGTCCAGTGTCCTGGACGGATGGTCCTGTTAAGTTGCTCGGAGTTTGGTTTGGTCCGGACTCCCAGATGGAGAAGAATTGGAGTGAGGTGGCGAACAGGGTAGAAGGGCTAACCCGGACTTTGTCTGTAAGGGCATTGTCCCTGAAAGGAAGGGCGGAGGTGGTGCAGACGTTTATTGCGTCAGTTATCACCTACCGCCTGACCGTAGTCCCTTACCCCGATTTGTGGCTAAACAAGCTGGTTCGGATTCTCTTCCGCTTATTGTGGAGGGGAAAGCCGCTTGTGAGGTGCTCCGTCTGCTGCCAGGAACCGTTAAAAGGTGGCCTAGGGATGCCGTGGTTGTTGATGTGCATCTCTGGTCTTACCTGGATGGTGGTCAGATGTGGAATTCGCTCGCCGAGGAATTCTTTCCACGACCAGCCTCTCTGGGGGAATTCAAACCCGGTTTGATTAAAAGACTAAAAACGACTGAATGGCAAAAGGAATGCCAGCAGGCACTTGCGCTAATCCACAGGGCGCGCAAGGCCGGCTGCGGGAATACCACCTCTGCATTTTACAAAGGGTTGGTAGAGGCTAAAAGTGACGACGTTCTAGGAGAGACACTGGGAATCTATGAGAACCAGCTATCCAACTTGTTTCCGAACACTTTCAGGGCAGGGTATTTGGATAATTACCAAAGATCCCTGACTTGGCAGTGTTTCAGGAATGCGTTACCTGTCCACGAGAAATTGTGCAGGCACGGGATTTCAGTGCCACCCGAATGTCCAAGATGCAGGCAGGAGAAGGTAACTATCCTGCACGCTCTTGTTCAGTGCACCCAGCTTTCGGAGATGACAATTTACGTTCAACACGTGCTGTCACACCTCTAAGAGTACAGCTATTGGCTGAGTCTGTGATTAAGAGTGTACCGCTCACCGGACTACCCAAGGAAGGTGAAGCTTGTTTTTTATGTACAGTTGCAGTTATGAAAGAGTGTGCATGGAAAACTAGACAACTTAAGCTTTTTAAATCTAGGAAAACCCCACCATATAATCCGAAGCTGGATAAATTTGAAGATGAACTTTGGACAGTTGTTAAGAACATTAAAATAAATAAATATCTTAGAAGGAACCAACATTTGGAGTACCTAAGCAGGATTACCAGGGAAATTAACAGAACGAACGGAATTTTAATTAAATTTGACAAAACAGGAAACATATATAAACTACAGAAACAACATTATCTTGACCTTCTTAAAAAAGAAAAAGAGAAAAACTACAAAATAACAAATAAGAATATACTCAGAAAAGTAAATCTTGAAGCTAAAAAGTTAATGAATAGCTTTAACCTATTGAACAGAACTGAACCACTAGTACCTAGGGAACTGCGATTTATCCTTAAAGATCACAAGAGTAATTTTTGAACTGATCCTTCCTTAAGATTCATTTGCCCGACTAAGTCGGATATAGGGACACTTAGTAAGAATATATTAGATAAATATATCCCTACAATAGTAAAGAAATTAAAACTTTATTTATGGTTTAACTCTACACAAGTTGTAGAATCGTTCAAATTGATTAAGGATAAGGAAAATGTGAAATTTAGTCAATTTGATTTTGCAAATTTTTACTCATCTATTAATCCTATCATACTTAACAAAGCATTGTGGTTTTCACATAATAAGGCGGGACTTACAAGGGATGAGATCAATGTGATATTAACCGCTAGAAAATCATTTATTAAGTTCAATAATAAAATTTGGATTCGCAAAGATACCCCGGACACATTTGATGTCCCTATGGGGAGCTCTGATTCGGCACAGATAGCTGACATTGTATGTTCTTTCATCCTTAATGAAATGGAAGATCAATTCCCAAATATTAGGGCGGGATCTATATAGAGATGATTGTCTCTCATATCTTAGGAATAGCTCTAGTCAACAAGTACAAAAGGTTAAGAATACATTAGCCAGATTTTTTCGCCGAATGGGAATGCGTATAATTTTTGAAGATGATCTATCATTAGCTAATTTTTTAGACGTAACATTGGACTTACATAATAAAACATATAGACCATACCATAAGCCTTCTAGTAACCTGAAGTACATCAGTAAGTTTAGTAATCACCCTAGATCAATAACGGATAGTTTGGTAAAGAATATATCACTAAGATTATCTAACCTATCGGCAAACGCCTTTGTTTTCGAAAATGAGGCAAAGTTCTATAACTCTGCCTTATCTAGAGCGGGTTATAAAGAAAAGGTATACTATATTAAACCAGATTCTGATTCCCCTAAGGCAGGTGAAAATATTAGCAATATTAATAATAATAATAATAATAATAATAATAATAATAATAATAATAATAATAATAATAATAATAACATCGTAAGAAAGAATAGAGGTAAACCACAATACTCTAGATATGAATCCAATCCTAACAGAGGTAGAGTAAAATTATTTGGGAATAGTAGTAATATTTATAATACCAAAAATGAGGATAATATATGGTTCGTTATTCCATTTGGTAAACAAATTAAGTCGAACTTAGTTACCCTGTTCAGGAATGTAGTTAGTAGAAATTTTCCCAAAAACTCGCATTACTACAAAATCATAAACGCACATAAGGTCAGATTTGGCTTTTCAAATACCAAGAATTTAACACAAATTATCGCCTCCCACGACTTTAAACTATTAAGCTCTAACTTTATTGAAGAGTCTAATAATATAAATATAGGTAATAATCTTAATTTTCCAGGTGACACAGTTATAGCTAATTTAAAAGTCACCAAATATAAAAATACGAATAATAATAACAACAAAATAGTAATATCAGAATTAAATCCTAATAGAATTAAATTCCTAAGTGTAAATGCTAAAACCAAAAATACTGTATACCAGTGTGACGTATTAACTAAAAATGAAATTAGGGTTTATATTGGATCGTCTTCGCTCGAAATTTCGAAAAGAATATTGAACCATTATTCAATATTTAGAGATAGAAAGAAACAAAATAGCACGGGGCTTAGTAGATTAATTTGGCAACTTAAAGACCAAAATAAGGGGTATTCTTTAGAATGGTCAATTATAGTTAAACCGTCTCTATACGACAAGGGCAAAGATTTTTGTTCCCTCTGTAATTTAGAATTGTATTTCATACTTTTCTCTAAGGGTGACCTAGTTAACAAAATTACATATGTAAACATATGATGAAGCATACGTTTGTATGCTTAAAAAACATCTACTTTGGAGAGGTTAGTTAACTACATACTAGGATATTATTTTAACTTGATTTAGCTTTAACTACATACTAGGATATTATATTAACTTAGTTTAGCTTTAATTTCATATAACCTTTTCATATATGTACAATGGTAAGTTTGGTTCCTACATTATTGAAGTTTCTCTTATAATTCTATGTAATTTTTGTATAGATGACAGTGAAATTATTGTTTACTGCTTGCTTTATCGATTAAATCCCTTCATTTATTTATATTGTAATTTAATTTCACTACTAAGTTAATGTAATGTATATTTAAATTTTTGATGGTTGCAATTTGAGTGTAACCTAATTTATTTTTATTTTATTATTTATAATTTCTTAATTGTCTTGATTACATATCCTTTAATTGTCTCAAAAATATTTTAATTTAAAAATTAATATAATGATTTGATAGGATTAATCACATTGAGTGAATTATTTAGATTCTAGAAAATATATATATTATTTTGCTAGATCTACCTCTCTTCGACCATGAATTTTTTATGCTAATTTTATTTCTGTTGTGATCTATTACAGATAAGTTTTTTTCCCTTATTTTAGGTTAGTTGGCTTTTTTCTCAAGCATCTAATGAATTATTTGATATAATAGCGTCGTATACATGTAACTACTTTATATGCTAGCTTAATATCCTAGGTTATTTTACTTAGTAACCTACCTGGGGGGATTAGTTAAATCCATACAATGATGTTAATATAACATGAATTACCTTTAATTTCATAGAAACGTTTTCTATATTACATTCTTGAATTTTGATTCTAGTTACTTGATTTATCAGTTATAATTCTATGTAAGTTTATACCGATTGCATCGTAATAATTTAGTTGATGTAATATCGTAGTATGCATGTAGCCATTAAATTTCTTAGATTAATATCCTAGGTTATTTTACTTAATAACATGCCTGAAGGGGTTAGTTAAATCCATATAATGATACTATTTTAACATGGTTTACGCTTATTCTTATAGTATCTGTTTCTATACATACAATCATGAGTTTTGATAATAGTTACTTGATTTTTCATTTATATTTATATGTGAGATAGTAACGATTGCATCGTAAAAAACTGTTTACTTTTTACCTTATCGATTAAATCTCTTCCTTCTTTTGATATTATTTTTAATATTGTATTTGAATCCCATTATTAAGCTAAATTAATATATATTTTTTCAAAAACTTTGATGGTTGCAATCTGAATGTAACCTAATTTATTTTATGTATTATTATTTATAATTTATATTTTCTAATTTATCTTGTTTATATAACCTTAAAATAAGTCTCATTACTATTCTAAAATTAAAATGTAATATAATTATTTGATATGATTATGCACATTTGAGTGGATTATATAATTCAGAAATATTATTTACTAGATTTATCTCTCTTTGACCATTAATTTATAATTTTATTATAATATATAACAGATTATTTTCTTTCTTCGTTTTATTTACTTTCAAAAGTCAAACGGTTTTTATTGAAATTACAGCGTCGATTGCTTGTCGCTACTTAATATCCTAGGTTAATATCCTAAGTTAACAACACTACCTACTTACTTACTTACTTTACTATATAACGGTTTTCTTAACCGATATTGTATGCAGTTTCAATATGTTTCATGCCATTACAACCTGTTTATACACATGTAATTTAAAGACAACTATTAATGTTGTCTGTTGTTTGCTGTCTGCTATGAATTAATGAAACTTGACCCTGAAGAGATGCAAGATCTCATTTTTTATCACAGACAAGAGTGAGTCGGGATATTGCATTGAAATGTACATAGGTCATTAAACAAGTTTTTACGATGGATCGTGTTATAGCTCTTATTTAAATTGATATGCACACAAAATTGTATGATAACCTTTCATATGAGAATTTTGCTACGTTGATAACAGGTACAATATTTTTACCAAATATTTGGTAGAGATCTAAATATACAAATATATATATATATATATATATATATATATAATGTGTTTCGCCTCGCTAACTGCGGATTAATTACGGTGACAGGTTTATCTATATATTAAAAGAAACCGATAAAAAATATCCTAAATATCGCTAGAACAGATCTATTTCATTTTCTAGTCCTTACCAGATGTATCCTACATGCACGCATTACGCATCAGTGTTTCAATTTGAAAGCGATAATTGACGAGAAAGGTACGCATTAACTGTTGGAAAAAGAAACTGCTTCTGAAGCATTGTTATGTTAACGGGAAGCGCTTTATGTAGATATAAAACACTGCTTCATGCTAATAACATTTTACATTTTTAGTCACACACATATCGGATTTCAATTTTGAGTTCCAAATTTCAATATGTGTCCAAATTGTTTGTAATTCAAATGTGATCGGCGCAGAGTTAATAAAAAAAATGAAGAGGGTATTTCATCTCTTATCTTCAAAATGTTGTTTGGCCAGTTTAAAAGTTTGAGTTACTTTCATATCCTATACATGATTCTGCTTATGCCGTATTATTGTTGAGTTTTCTCCGTATTCGAAGAAAACGACTGTCAAAAGAGTAAAATCAATAGACAGAATTGAAAAGACACATTGTTAATTGGAGACGTTCAAAACTCGATATGCAAAACAATACCCATTTTTGTGAAATGTAAGTGAAATCAGTCGAAATACAGTTGCTGTCTTGGCGTGTTGGCAACTTACATTTCACAATGCCTCAACTAATAACCATTGTTACTAACATAGGCACAAAATCACGCATTTGCGAAAAGAAAAAATCGAATTAAAGTAATTCAAATACTTGACTAATAAATATTTATAAACTAGTAAAATAAGAAAGGGAATTAAGAAAGTTCTAACTGCAAAGTTATAACTTAGAACGTAAAGTAATATAATTGAATACCACAAAATGTTTGTCTTACTTCTCTACCGATAATGCCAACAAAAATTTTAATATATCTCAGTAATTAGCACACACATAGAATCCGTTTGTAGACGAAATAGAAAAAGAAACCAATAAAAACAACTATATACGGCATAGAAACTGTCAAAGGAAATATGAAAGCTGCAATACGTAGTTCGGTCAGATATAGTATTAGTGTCATACGGAACGTAGACGCCATATACGTGAGAATGGCTGTAGTGAACCATGCTTGACAACGCCCGACCAGCTATGTTATCTAAAACTATCATCAATCTAATTAGAGTTACAATGTGATCTGAAACTCTCGGCTGGAGATGTAGTAGGAGGGTGCTGAGCGTGGGTCGTGGAAAATAGGAAATAGATGGTGGTTAGGTGTGAAAAGATGATAGGGAGATAGACTAGACCAGACGGAAAAGAGGCAAAGAAAGAGAGAAATGATGAGTAATCGACAATAAACACACTTACACAGAGATGTATGCATTTGTATATATATATATATATATATATATATATATATATATATATATATATATATATATATATATATTATAGTTTCAGCTCAAAGCTGCGGCCATGCTGATGCACCAGCGTTGACAAAGTCGACTACGGCGGAATTTGAACTGAGAAGGTAGCGACGGACGAAGTAGTGCTAAGCATTCCGTCCGGTGTGCTAACGATTCTGCCATACATACATACATGCATGCATACATACATATATATATATATATATGTGTGTGTGTGTGTGTGTGTGTGTGTGTGTGTGTGTGTGTGTGTGTGTGTGTGTGTGTGTGTGTGTGTGTGTAATGTGTGTGTGTGTGTGTGTATGAGGGTGCGGGTGCGTGGAGAAAGAGAGAGAGAGAGACAGAGACAGAGACACAGAGAAAGACAGAGAGAGAGACAGAGAGAGAGACAGAGAGAGAGACAGAGAGAGAGATAGAAAAGAAATAGAGATTCATGAATAGAAACAGATAAAGAAGCTATAATAAAAGACAGCCATTTCTTAATTTCTTACGTAATTTTGAAGACTGAGAAGAGATTAAGACTGATATTCAGCACATTGGCATAAGCTGCGTATGCCAATATGCTGAATGTCGGTATGCAGAATAAATGTTGGCATATATATATATATATATATATATACATATATATATATATATATATATATATATATATATATATATATATATATATATATATATATATATATATATATATATATATATATATATATATTTTTATGCCAAAAATTTGGCAAAAGAATATAGTATCTGTTAACAATCTTAGCAAAATACTCACAGCTGAGTTTTTGTATATATATATATCAACTTTAAATAGAGCTCAAAACTGATCCGTTGAAAATACTTTATTAAATATTATTTTATAATATTTTATAATATGTATTAATAATTCTGGATGTTCCATCGAAATGTACATAGGTCAATTTCATTATTATTATTATTATTATTATTATTATTATTATTATTATTGTAATAAAGTATTTTCAACGGATCAGTTTTGAGCTCTATTTAAAGTTGATATATATATATATATATATAACGTATATACGCATATACTCATATATTACTTGTATTATATATATATATATATATATATATATATATATATATATATATATATATATATATATATATATATATATATATATATATATATAGTTAAAGATTTAGGGTTCAGCAAGTATTGCTTCACCACACACCGAAAATTAGAAATAGCAGCCAAAACTACTATTTGTCTACCAAAACATACGACTCCCAAAACTGGGAGTCGTATGTTTTGGTAGAGAAATAGTAGTTTTGGCTGCTATTTCTAATTTTCGGTGTGTGGCGAAGCAATACTTGCTGAACCCTAAATCTTTAACTATCTTTATATTTACCGATAAGGGTTTTTTAACACATCAAACTACTTGGTAAAATTACTAATTATTAATTAATTATTAATTTTTACCCTATATCTATATGAATATATATATATATATATATAGATATATATATATACATATATATATATATATATATATATATATATATGTGTGTGTGTGTGTGTGTGTGTGTGTGTGTGTGTGTGTGTGTGTAAACATACAAACATATATACAGATGGTGGTTAGGTGTAAAAAGATTGTAAGGAGATATATGCATATTATTCAGCATACTAATCTTTTTTCATCTTTCACTTGTTTCAGTCGTTAGACTGCTGCCATGCTGGGGCACCGCCTTGAGAAATTTTAGTCGAACTAATCGATCCCAGTATTTATTTTCTTTTTTAGTCAGGTACTTATTCTATTGGTCTTTTGTCGAAGTGATAAGTTACAGAGACGTAAGCACACCAACGGCGGTTCAATCAGTTATCCGGTATTAATTTCAGCTAGAAAAATTTTCAAATAATTTCAAATTTCCCAGGTCGTCGCACCAACCGGCCGTTACGACTTGTTGGCGCTACTTGCTGGATAAACACATTCACATCATTTGTAAACAAAGGCAGGCCTTTCCAGTGATTTTTTTTTTCATTCATTATTATATCTTTTTCACTTTTAGCCCCAGCCATTGTTCCAATGCATAAAATAAGTGCTTCTCATGGCGTAAAGCGTAAACACCGTACATTGTCCATAAAAGTAAAAGTTGAACTGTTGGGAAAACTTGACAGCAGTGTGTCTGTGTTAAGATTGTGTGGATTATACAACGTTGGATCTTCGACAGTTTACGACATAGAAAAACAGAAAGAGCACTCCGTTTCTTTGCCAACAGTGAATCAAAGAATCAAGTGTATAAAAGAAAAACAATGAAGACTGGTAAAAGTGTAGAACTAGATCACGCATTGATGAAGTGGTTTAGATTGAGTGAAAGGGAAGCTGTCGGGTGATCTTGGGAAGGAACAAGCAAAAACATTCCATGAAGAACACGGACTGGAAAACGAGTGCGATTACAGTGAAGGCTGGCTGTGGCGTTTCAAGGATTGTCGTAGGTTACAGTTTCCTGCCGTGTGTAATGAAAAGTGATCAGCTGACAAGGATGCAGCTGATAACTTTTGGCCTGGACCGCAACTGTAAGTTAATGTTTATTTTAGATAACTGCTCCGCGCATCCGAAAGCAAAACTCCTTGTAAAGAATAATGTTTTTGGTTTCTATCTCCCACCTATCTGCACTTCATTAATTCAAACTCTGGACAATGGAAAATTACGTTCATTAAAGTCGAAGTATCGCACTGATTTTATGAGGCGACTACTGAGTGCGGTTAACTCTGGGAAGACAGTACGTGAGGTTCTTAAGGAATTTAATGAGAGATTATGGTTTACTGTGTTGTTAATGGTCGGAAATCTGTAGATGCATACTTACTGAAGAATGGATGGCACAACTTGTGGGCACGGTTAATGCTTGAGACAACACCAGGTGAATGATTTGAACAAAACTTTACAAGATTTAGGCCTTCAAAAAGAAAAACAGCTTATAAATGGTCAGTTGTCTTTTGCTAATGATCTGATCAATCCTAGAGTGGAGGACCTTGCATCAAAGCTGGATGAATCTAACATTGAGAAATGGATAAATGTTGATGAAAATGCAGCTGTTGTTCATCCTTATTCTGACCAAGAAATTGAGTAGACGGTTGTAAATCCCCAGCAGCAAGACAGTGAAGGAGAAAGCAGTGGTGAAAATGAGAAAGGTGTAAGAGAAAGAGTTTCCATTGATCAGTCAATTCAGCTAACAGGTGAACTGCCAAAAGGTCTAGATCAACGCAGCTTTATAGGTGAACAAGAAATAAGGAACATTTACATGCTTCAGTATAAACTGATCAACTGATAAACTTAGCTTGCAAGATATGTTCTAAAAAATAGCTAGAAAGTGTACAACAGAGGAGTACACATCATCTCGCCCAGTTCCTGATATTTCATTCACCTTACAAGATAATGAAGACAGAAGTCCTGACAGCCCTTTATCTCAGGAAGATGGCAATCCTGATATCCCCTCACCTCAGTGATGATCTGTGTGTACGTCAACACAATTATTTTACCAGTACTTTACCACTCGTTGGACCTGAGTTTTACTAAAATTTTATTCAACTTCATTTGATTTCAATAAAACTTCTCTAAAATTTCATTTCATGTTTCTCTTTTCTTTATTAACCAACTTGTACTGATTTACAAGGGTATCTTACCGAACCTAACCTACCATACTTAATCAATCGATAATCCGGCAAAATCACTAATCCGGCACTCTCCAGGTCCCAACGATACCGGATTAGTGATTGAGTATCTGTATACACACACATATACATGTATGTATATATATATATATATATTAATCAAAGGACTTACTCAGTATGTCTACCTGCTAGAGATAACAGTAAAAACTCTTATTCAAACCGCCGAAAAGATAGCACTGCTATTAGCTACAGAAGTCAACCGTACGCGAGTAAACGGGTCAAGAAAACCATTCAACATACCTATATAGCAGCCACCTATATATTTTCTATATATTTTCACGTAGATCGGTTTCTGGACTGGCATTATAGCCTTACCTACCTCACCACGTGTTACCACGATGAAAAATTCGTGACGGGTTGGTGGGATTTGTAACACGTTCCGAGGAAGGTAAGGGCCAGTCCAGAAACCGATCCACGTGAGTCCAAATACTGGAAAATTTATAGCTGGATGCTATATCAGTATGTTGAATGATTTTCTTGTCCGTTTTACTTGCGTATGGTTGACTTCTGTAGCTAATATCAGTATTATTTTTTCGGCGGTTTAAACAAGGGCTTCGACTGTTGTTTCTAGCATGTAGATATACACAGTATGTCCTTTGATTAATATAAATTTTAATCCTCAAGCTATTTAATGCTTTTTTAAACCTGCAATCGCCTATATTAATTCTGTTATTATCACTTATATTAACCTAGATAATAATAAAGTTAATATTTTCGTAAATATTCACTCCTGAATTATTTGCTCCGTAAATATATATATATATATATATATATATATATATATATATATATATATATATATATATGAAGTATATATATATGAAGTATATTTGCCACTTAAATGTGGTTAACCGCTAAGGGTGGGTGCTACTGTAGCTTGTAGCCCCAGGAGGACACGTTCTCCAGCTGGCTATTGACACACTTTCTGTGCCCTAATCGGTATTTGCAAAGGGAAGCCATCCTTCCCATCGTCGATCTGACTTGATACGCACAGACCCGGGTTTCTAGGTATTTACCGGTCATCAGCGCACGACAATCACCGGTCTTCGATGCGAAGAGGTCCCAATGCAAATACATATATCCTTTTTCCAGTGACGAAAAGTCACTGATCTCGAAAAGGTGCAAACAAGCAATAATAAATCTCCGAACGAGGTATAAACAGTAGCTACACGACAATCTGAAGTATATTTGTCACTTAAATGTGGCTAACCGCTAAGGGTGGATGCTACTGTAGCTTGTAGCCCCAGGAAGACACCTCCTCCAGCTGGCGGGTAAATACCTAGAAACCCGGGTCCGTGCGTATCACGTCAGGTCGAAGATGGGAAGGATGCCTTCTCTTTGCAAATATTGATAGGGCACAGAAAGTGTGTCAATAGCCAGCTGGAGGAGGTGTCCTCCTGGTATACAAGTTACAGTAGCATCCACCATTAGCGGTTAGCCACATTTAAGTGACAAATATACTTCACGTTGTCGTGTAGCTACTGTTTATACCTCGTTCAGAGATTTATTATATATATATATATATATATATATATATATATATATATATATATGACCGTTGACTGAACACTATTCAATTTTTTTTCTCCGTGTTTTTCTCCTTGTCTCCGTATTCTTTCTGTTGAAGAGCGTAGCTCGAAACGTCAAAGACTTTCCGTATTCCCGAGCGTCATACTAATACATCCTTTTGTTATTTACACCGCCTGTCCTCGTCTGTTGTTGTTTTTTCGTACATTCTCATATATATATATATATATATTATTATTATTATTATTATTATTATTATTATTATTATTATTATTATTATTATTATTATTATTTTATGTTTGACTTTTGTTTTGCATTTGTACAAGTTGGATCCAAGTCTCACCCAGAGACCTCAAGAGACAACAAGTTAGAAGTTCATGTAGGTGTTATGCCTAGGGTACCATATATTTGGATTTGTACAGTTTTGTTCAAGTGAATGTTTAAGAAACCATAAGAAAATTATGTTTGCTTTAAAATTTGAGATCACATAGACAGTATTTTACGTAGGATATGGGCAGTTCCCATGAGCACTATCTTTTGGACTTCAGCCATTTTGGGGTTTCCTGGTATCTGAGCTAGGTAGTAATCAGCCCGTTTCGCTGTCATTCCCAGGGCACCTATGACAATAGGTATTGTTTTCGTCTTCAGATTCCACATTTTGCTAATTTCTATTTCAAGATCTTTATATTTGCTCAGTTTTTGGTAGGTCTTGACAGATACGTTTATATCAATTGGGACAGTCATATCAATGAGGAGGCATGATTTTTGTCTGAAGTCTTTCAGTATGATGTCTGGCCTATTTGCGTCTATCTTTCTGTCAGTTTGAATGGTGAAGTTCCAGAGGAGTGCAATGTGATCATTTTCAAGTACTGGGGGTGGTTTGTGTTCCCACCAGTTTTTATCATGGGGCAAGTCCAGGTTTTTGCATATTACCCAGTGAATATATTGTGCAGCTCTATCGTGCCTGTTGAGATACTCTGTAGGCGCAAGCAGACTGCACATGGAGACAACATGATCGATGGTCTCATTTTGTTGTTGGCATATACGACATAATGGGGAGCTGCCGTTCTTTAATATGTTGGCCTGGTAGTTCTTTGTAGGTAGGCATTGATCTTGGGCTGCTATGATAAACCCCTCTGTTTCTGATTTCAATCCAGAGGCCATTAACCATTGGTGGGTAAGGGCTTTGTCAATATCTGCATTATTCGCTCTCTTTGGGTATTTGCCATTGAGAGGTTTTCCATGCCATTTTTCAGTCATAATAGCTAAGGCAGCAATTTTAGCACGGGTTTTCAAGCGCTTAGCTTTTTCTGTAGGTGTTTCTAGTTCGTCTAATTCTTGAATTTGTTGCAATTGGAATTCACTTAGATATTCCTTTGCCTGTTTTGTTACTGAGTAAGATGCTTTCTTGCTTTCATATTTTAAGACAAGTTTTAGCATCCAGTCCTCAGAGTTTTTCATATAGGTGTCTAGGCCAATTGTGGCTACCTTCATTGATAATGCCAGCTGTAGTAGTCCTCGACCTCCCTCTTTTCTTGGCAGATAAAGACGTTCTATATCTGCCTTAGGGTGGTGCATTCTATGCATTGTCAACAGTTTTCGTATTTTTCTGTCAACATTACATATTTCAGTAATTGACCAGTTAACGATGTTGAAACTGTAAGTCACGACTGGTATGGCTAGAGCATTGATCGCTTCGATCCTGTTTCTCGCGTTCAGCTCTGTCTTCAGTATTGCTCTTACCCTGCGATAACATTCTCTTCTGATCCTTTCCCTCATCACTGAGTGCTTGATATTGTCCCCTTCAATTACCCCTAGGTATTTGTAGCTCTCCGCTGGTTCTAACTCTTTTATGACATTTTGCTGGTCAAGGTTCACATTAGATGTATTTGTCATTTTTCCTTTGATAAAGATAGCTTTTGCACATTTATCAAGGCCAAATTGCATCCTGATGTCATCACTGAATTGTTTAACAATCGCTAGTAGGCCTTTGAGTTGTTGGTCATTTTTTGCAAAGAGCTTTAAATCATCCATGTAAATGAGATGATTTATATTTTTATCAAATATTTTATAACCATACTGTGCATCATTGAGCAATTTTGAGAGCGGTATTAGGGCTAGACAGAAGAGGAGTGGTGATAGTGAGTCACCCTGGAAAATGCCACATGAAATTCTTACATCTCCAGCATTTAGAGATTCATTGTCATTGTTCAACATCAGTGTGGTTCTCCATGATCTCATACTTACAGATAAAAAGTTTCGCAGAGTAGGAGCTATTTTATACATTTCCAGACATTTCCTAATCCAGCTATGTGGTAGGCTATCAAAGGCCTTTTTATAGTCTATCCAGGCTATTGACAAGTTTTTGTGTCGCTTGTGACAATCTTCTAAGATCATCTTATTGATGAGTAGCTGATCTTTACAACCATAAGATCCACGTTTACATCCCTTTTGCTCATTAGGGAATATGCTACTTTCTATTAAAAAACTATAGGTGTACTCGGTTAGGACAGATGTTAGCGTCTTATACATTGTTGTTAAGCAGGTTATGGGGCGATAATTTTTTGGTTCGTTTGTTTCCTCATTTTTTGGAAGCAGGAATGTTAAACCATTAACTAGCCAAGAGGGCATCAAACTAGGATTTTGCAAAACATCGTTGTAAAGTTTTGTTAGCAGTTCATGGCTTTCTGGGAAGGCATTCAACCAGAAGTTAGGAATTTTATCCTTTCCTGGAGACTTCCATTTGCTTGACCTCCTGAGAGCAGATCTTATATCTTCTACCCTGACCCCCTCCCACTTTTGCTCCTCTAAGGAGTCTAGGTCTGTAGCTATTCTATCAATCCAAGGGGCCTTTTCATTGTGTGTTTTATCTTCTGCCCAGATTTTATTCCAAAATTCTTGCACTTCTTCTTTTGATGGGACAGACTTTATTGTTACTGGTGTTTTCCCTATCTTCCTGTAGAAATTTTTGGGGTTATTTTTGAACATGTTATTATCTCGGAAGAATTTAACACGCTTTTCATACCTTGCTATGCGGGCAGCTTTAGCACATACCTTTTGCTTGATGGTTTCTATGGTGGCATCAATGTCAACTATGGTTTTCATGTTATATTTTTTCTTTAGTTTTTGGGTCTTTGTAGGTTTGATACTCTTGTCAAATTTAAGGTTTTTCAAACATTCTATGTCAGATCTAAGCAGCTTAATTTGGTGTTGAATGCGTTCTTGCCAAGAAGGCTTTTTGTGGGAGTGTTGTCTTTTTCTAATCTTTTCACCACATAGAATCGTTGAGATTCTTGATTATTATTATTATTATTATTATTATTATTATACCCGTCTGATAAGAGTACACCAGGCACATGCATCACAACCATATGTGCGCGAGATGGTGATCTCATATCAAGATAACCAGCGCATGACCTCGCAGGTGGGGCCCAGTTAGAATTGTCTTCAGGTCGAGTAGCCCACCCCGCTCAAAAGGTCCCTGAATAAGGTTTGTTTAATGATGTTGAACAAAACACCTGTGTCTCCAATGGTGAATTATTCAAATCCCAAAGAATTCCTCTCAACACATGGTTATGATGCTCCCCCACTACTTCTGCTCATTATCAGAGATGCAGATATTGTCAGCCACCAAGGGACATGCTCAACTGGTTAAGGTGAAACAACTGACAAACAAATCTGATATTGAGCAGAATATTTGCTGTAGCCCATCTTTTTATACCAAGACAAAACAATGTACATGATAACACTTCCAATCAGTTAAGATCAAAAGCCATGAGAGCCACTGCCTGGTACTGCATCCGGGCATTTATTATTATTATTATTATTATTATTATTATTATTATTATTATTATTATTATTATTATTATTATTATTATTATTATTATTATTATCCAGATACGCACAGCAGATTAGACTGTTGGAAAAATAAAAATTCCTATCATTGGGCTACAATAAGTAACCTTAGATGTCAAGAACCATCCTAAGTATCCTAGCTGTCCCTAATAACATTGTTTTCTGCAGCTGCACTAAGCTGAGTTTCATGCCTATTTCCTCTATCCATCTGCTCAAATCTTTAGGGCTAGTTCCTAACGCACCTATAACTAATGGGATCCATTTTACCCACACTTTCCATAGTCTCTGTAATTCAATGTCTAGGTCTTGGTACTTTGTTATTTTTTCTATACCTCTCATATTTTTTTCATCATTTGTGTACGTCAACAGAACTAGTTTATTTTCTTTATCTACTTCTACTAAATCAGGCCTTCTGGTTCAATTACTCTGTCAGTTTGAATGTTAAACTCCCACAACATTTTATATTGCTTACTTTCTAGTACTTAACTAGGTTCACGTTCATACCATTTATCAGTATGTTCAAATCCTAGCTTTCTACATAGTTCCCAGTGTATTACTCTCCTTGGCTTGTCATGACTTGTATTCTTTCTGTGCCAGCATGCTACATTCACTTACTATATGAGTAACACTTTTTTCTTTTGATTTGCATAACCTACATTGGGAATCTACTTAGTTTTTATCTATCTTACCTTTTATCCAATTAGTCCTTAAAGCTTGATCTTGTGCTACTACTAACAAACTTTCTCTATTTTCAGCTTTTATTTCTGCAACCATAACCATATCTCACTACTACTATTGGCTGCAACTATCTTTGAGAATCTACCTTGCAAAAACTTCTCCTGCCAGTCGGATAATTTTTGTTCTTTTTTTCTGGTTTTTAACTTCATTTTTTGGTTTCTCTATGTTTTGCTGTGACTCTAGCAGCTCTTAATGAACTTTCTTCACTATTACCTACATAGGAGTCCATAACTACTCTAGCTAACTCCACGCAGTCTTCTACTGATATTAACCCTCTTCCTCCTTCCTTTCTAGGTAAGTATAATCTTGCTACTCCTGCCCTTGTGTGGAGTCCTCCATTCATATTGAATTCCTTCCTGGCTCTTCGGCCTGGCTTTGCTAATTCAGTTTTTGTCCAATCTACAAAAGCTGCTGAGTATCTAAGTAACGATACTGCCAAAGTATTTACAGCCGGCGCAGGAGTGGCTGTGTGGTAAGCAGCTTGCTTACCAACCACGTGGTTCCGGGTTCAGTCCCACTGTGTGGCACCTTGGGCAAGTGTCTTCCACTATAGCCACGGGCCGACCAAAGCCTTGTGAGTGGATTTGGTAGACGGAAACTGAAAGAAGCTCGTTGTATATATGTATGTATATATATATATATATATATATATATATATATATATGTGTGTGTGTGTGTGTGTGTGTGTGTGTGTGTGTGTGTACATGTTTGTGTGTCTGTGTTTGTCCACCCAACTTCGCTTGACAACCGATGCCGGTGTGTTTACGTCCCCGTAACTTAGCGGTTCGGCAAAAAGAGACCGATAGAATAAGTACTAGGCTTACAAAGAATAAGTCCTTGGGTCAATTTGCTCGACTAAAGGCGGTGCCCCAGCATGGCCGCAGTCAAATGACTGAAACAAGTAAAAGAGTAGAAGAGTAAGCCTTCACTAGATTCGGGCCATTTAGTTTTGACTTCCTCACCCTTCTCAATTTTCCTTCATTACCTTCCTCACCCTTCCTCGTCCTTCTCCATTTTCGTGTTCATTTCTATTGTTAGTACTGTCAGATTCTAATACCCATAGAAACTTATAACTCTCTTTCTTTTAATGATTTTAATGTCTGGCCATGTGGTAATTGGATGCCTTCGCTGTTAACTATCTGTCCTTTTTTCATGTAGTGCGAATGGCTAATTTCTCCCTTACTATTTCTGAATTGATACCCTACCTTTGCCTTCCTTAACACTAAACAGAGGGGGAGCAAACATAAGACAAATATTAAAGGGGATAACGAGCTTGCTTGGAAAATTCCAATTAACTTTCCCTTAGATTGTGTAACTTGAGTAGAGATCTACTTTTCATTTCTTCATGCTAAGACTAATTAATTCTTTTATGTTGTCTGCTATACTGAATATACAGAAACATTGACTTATCCATGAGAGTGGGATCATGATATAGGCTTTCCTATAATCTATCCATACTATTGTTAAATTTATCTTTCTAGCTTTTACTTCATTTAGAACTGCTTTGTCTATGTATAATAGATCATGCCTTCCTCTAGCATTCTTCCTGCAACCTTTCTGTTCTTCTGGCAGTAAATTCTAGCGGTCCAAGTGCTCATAAATACTTTTCTGAACGCATTGCTGTTAACAGCTTCCACACTAATGGTAAGCAAGTGATTGGTCTATAGTTGCCAGCTGTATTGCCCTTGCTCTTATCTTTCATAATGAATATTGCCCTCCCTCTAGTCGTTCAATCTGTTATTCCTCCATTAAGGCAATCCCGAAGTTGTTCCCTCAGCCTCCCATGTAAACTACTGAATTTCTTTAGCCAGTACCCTTGAACTAAATCTGGTCCAGGGCCTTTCTAATTCGGCATTTTTCCTAACACTTTAATTTTTAATGCACTAGTTAATCTTAGGTCTGGCTGATTCTCACTCACTACTTCTTCCCTCACTTTGTTTAACCATACTGCATCTCCATTATGATTGACTGGCCTATCCCAAATATGACTACAGAACTTTCTAGCTTCTTCTGTATTAGGTCTCTCGTATTCAGTACTTCGTTCTCCACTATTTATTTGGTTATAAAATCTCCTCTGAACTGTCTCAAATAATTTATACTGTGATACTGATTTATTCTTTTCAGATATCTGGTGAGCTTTCCTGCTACTGCTATGATACGCTGCTTCAACTCTTCTATTACTGTCCCAAATCATTCCTCTTTGATTAAGTATCTTTTCTCGAAGGAAGATTTGCATCTTCTGTTTCCTAACTTGTTTGTTTTCCAAGCTTCTATTCTCTTCAGATCTTGTCTTAAAGTCTTCACTTTATTTTGTAATCTCCATTTCCACATCTGCTCTTTTTTATTTTTTCCTTGTGAGATATCTAAGTTTCTGGTGACTGCTACACCTCCTGTATAAATCAATAAGTTAGTGACTTTTATATTTTTAGTACCTATCCTGCTGATAAGTGAATCTACTTTCTTAATCATTTCTAGCAGCTGCATTCCGTTGTTGCCTTTTAATGCTGGTAAACATTTTCTTACTTCTTTACTCATTATTTCGTGCAGCACATCTAAAATCTTCTGCTCTTCTTCACTTAAATCACTTAAGTCGTTGGTGCCAGCTGTCCCTTACTTATTAGTAGCGCTATTGTTACTTTTTTCTTTAGGTTCTTCTTTGGTTTGGGATGTATCCTTTATGTTGTTGTTTCTCTTTCTCCCACTGCCTGGCCTTTGTTTTCCAGTTCTCTTGTGATTTCTTGTACCTCCAATTCTGTCATCCACTTTCTTCTCCTAATAGTATTAGCTTGATCAACCAATCTTTGCTCAGTCACTTTAAATATTCCCTTCTCTACCCAAAGTGTTAACATCCGTTTTCTATAGCACTTTCTTTTAGGTTCACTTTCTAAGTAGTACTGCATCATTATCCTGTTTTCTTCGCTGGTCTACTTCCTCCTCCTTGCTCTATTACCTACTGATGCTGTATTAGGACAGCAGCTGTGATCAGTCTGCATCTTTACTGAACCACTACCGAGCAAGAGGCCTTCCCTTGAAAGTCCAGCTTCATTTTCGCTGTTACAATCAGAATTTCCTCGGAAAATCCTGTCTCTCATAAACTGAGGTAAGGTAACGTTTATCACCATCGTCAACAACATTATTATTTTGCGACATCTGAAAGTTTCAAGCAACTTTCTATTGCATTATTTGTTGCACTTTTGTGCTGGCGGGTTGGTGTGTTCTACATTTGTTTTTTGATGGGAGGAGATATTGTATTGTATTAGTACGTTTTGTTATGGGGTTTGATTTGAGTCTTCTGTTGTATTAGTTTTTATATTGTGTGTTGTTTGTGCAGCGTAGGTTGTGTTCTTCCGTCGGGTGTTGGCTTTCTATGGCACATGTTGTGGGTTTTGTTTATTTTTTCGGTAATTTGCAGTATGAGTTTACTCTTGTATGGTTTTGAAGGGTTATTGTATAGTAGTATGTGTGTGTGTGTGTGTGTGTGTGTGTGTAACACATAAATCAACTATTTTATTGTATTTATGATTATCCGTCCGCCGTTCTTTCGGTTGGTTTTGTTATGGATTCCATTAATTATTATTGTTGTTATTATTATTATTATTATTATTATTTTATGTTTGACTTTTGTTTTGCATTTGTACAAGTTGGATCCAAGTCTCACCCAGAGACCTCAAGAGACAACAAGTTAGAAGTTCATGTAGGTGTTATGCCTAGGGTACCATATATTTGGATTTGTACAGTTTTGTTCAAGTGAATGTTTAAGAAACCATAAGAAAATTATGTTTGCTTTAAAATTTGAGATCACATAGACAGTATTTTACGTAGGATATGGGCAGTTCCCATGAGCACTATCTTTTGGACTTCAGCCATTTTGGGGTTTCCTGGTATCTGAGCTAGGTAGTAATCAGCCCGTTTCGCTGTCATTCCCAGGGCACCTATGACAATAGGTATTGTTTTCGTCTTCAGATTCCACATTTTGCTAATTTCTATTTCAAGATCTTTATATTTGCTCAGTTTTTGGTAGGTCTTGACAGATACGTTTATATCAATTGGGACAGTCATATCAATGAGGAGGCATGATTTTTGTCTGAAGTCTTTCAGTATGATGTCTGGCCTATTTGCGTCTATCTTTCTGTCAGTTTGAATGGTGAAGTTCCAGAGGAGTGCAATGTGATCATTTTCAAGTACTGGGGGTGGTTTGTGTTCCCACCAGTTTTTATCATGGGGCAAGTCCAGGTTTTTGCATATTACCCAGTGAATATATTGTGCAGCTCTATCATGCCTGTTGAGATACTCTGTAGGCGCAAGCAGACTGCACATGGAGACAACATGATCGATGGTCTCATTTTGTTGTTGGCATATACGACATAATGGGGAGCTGCCGTTCTTTAATATGTTGGCCTGGTAGTTCTTTGTAGGTAGGCATTGATCTTGGGCTGCTATGATAAACCCCTCTGTTTCTGATTTCAATCCAGAGGCCATTAACCATTGGTGGGTAAGGGCTTTGTCAATATCTGCATTATTCGCTCTCTTTGGGTATTTGCCATTGAGAGGTTTTCCATGCCATTTTTCACCACTTACATTATCATCTTTCAGTTCTGTTTCCTTTTCTTGACGAGTGTCTTCCTGACACTTTGGGCAGAGAAACGAATTATATATATTTGTAGGCCATTAAAATAAACACACCAGATTGTTCATTTACAAATTCATGTGATAGACAGAAAGGCGAAGAAAGACAGAGGGAAAAAGGCAAAAATAAAATGTATAAAATTAAACAAAGAACAGAAAGGGCAAAAAAAAAAGAAAGAAAATTCACAGTGACAATGCTCTTCTCACTGTGTGACGTACCAGTTAAGACAATCATTTGCACTTCCTGCATGAATGGTAATCCAGGAATCATTCTTAAATAATTTTTCTTAAATAAATTTCAGTAAAGCACCTTCAGTTTCTCAGAGATCATTGGGCATTAGTTAATGAGACGGAAGATGGAAGAGACGAGAAAGTGTTATTAATCACTACAATTGTTTCGATCCCTCACGGGTGGGATACTGAACATTTGGTTTAGGTGTATCCGTCGGTGTAGATGTGTCTCCTCGGGTGATTACAAATGTTCAGTATTCCACGCGTGTTGGATCGACGCTAGATAAGTCGAAACAACTGTAGTGATCAAGAAACTTTCTCGTATTTTCTATCTCATTATTCAAATATGTGTGTGTGTACGTTTCTGCATAAGCGTGTGTATTTACATACCTATACATTTATATATTTATGTATACACACAGTCACAATTTATATATATATATATATATATATATATATATATATATATATATATATATATATATATATATATATATATGTATATGTATGTATAAAATAAGACAAGGTAGAAAATGCTAAAATAATTTTATCATGAAGAACATTTTACTACTGGTTTCGGTTTTTGCAGCTTTTCAAATTGAATTAAATGTTTTTAAAATATTTCCATAGTTTTCAAATACAAGAGAGATTTTCCTTTTTTCTTTCTGCCTCTCTATCTCTCTTCTACTCTTGTAAAGGCTTTGTAGTAGGTAGTAGCAGAATTTTTGATATGAAGGATGTGAGTTCTTGGTTTTGATTGTTTAAGCAGCAGTAGCCGAGGAAGGAGGCGGCGAAGAAGAAGAAGAAGAAGAAGAAGAAGAAGAAGAAGAAGAAGAAGAAGAAGAAGAAGAAGAAGAAGAAGAAGAAGAAGAAGAAGGACGAGGAGGAGGAGGAGGAGGTGGAGGAGGAAAAGAAAAGAAAGAATAAGAAAAATATGGGAGTGGTATAACAGTAGTAGGATGTTGGTGGAATCCTCTTAAATGGTCAAGTGACCTAAAGGTGACCTGATAGTAGTGATTAGAATTTTTCTGAATTAACTCATGGGTAGTGACTGTTCTGAATATATCGTTTTTAATATTTGCGCGAGTATTATTCTAAGGCTCTTGTAGTAGTCTCATTTGTGGTGGACACATTCACCACAACGGGTTTATACTTTGTGATAAAATATGGCACTTTGGTAATGCACTGATTATACGTTGCATATATATATATATATATATATATATATATATATATATATATATATATATATATATATATATATACATACATACATACATACATACATACATACATACATACATACATACGCATACATACAATATACGTGTGTATGTGTGCGTGTGTGTATGCGTGTTTGTGTCTTTGTCTTTGTGCTTGTCCTCCCAACAACGCTTGACAACTGGTGTTGGTGTATTTACATCCTCGTAACTTAGCGATTCGGCAAAGAGACCGATAGAAAGAGTACTGGGCTTTAAAAAAATTAATAGATACGTACTGGGCTCCTTTAATTCCACTAAAACAGAAGAAAGAAAAATTCAAGGTGGTATCCCAGCATGGCTGCAGTTTAATGGCTAAAGCAAAGAAACGAAATAATATATATATATATAAAAAATTATATATATATATATATATAAAATTATATATATATATGCTATTTTTTTGCCTTTTATTGCAAGTGCGGCATACAACACCATTGCAGTGAGTCATGCAACACCATTGAACAATATCTACCGATTCTTACTAGGGACACGAAAATGAACTACATTTTTAAAACAAATACATTCATCAAATGTAAAAAGCAACCCAAATCGCTGAAAAGACCACTGACAAATGCAAAGCTATACACAACATTCCACGAAACCAATGGTTAAAAAATGTGGACGTCCAAACTGTGGAACATGCCCAACCCACTGGAAGGCTCGGGATTTCAATTCAAACATGGAGAGAGGTTCACAATTAAGAACAACTTCACTTCTGCAGCCGAGAATTTAATTTATGTTTTAATTTATTCAGGTTGTGGATACAACTATATATGACAGACAAGTATGTCACTTATATATAGTAATAATAATAATAATTCTGATGCGCACTCTGTACGATCTTTTTACTCTTTCGTTCTTCTCTTTCTCTCTCTTATTCTTTTACTTCCTCTTCTCCCACTATTCTATCCTATTTCTCTGTCATTCTCTCTTATTCACTCTTCCTCCCTTGCTCACGTGGCTCCCACGTGACCATCGGCCATGTTTCTTTCTTCTCCTAACTTATGTTTATTTCTTTCCGTTGTAGCTGGAACAAGGAAGACGTGTTCTTGTCTGTCTCCTGTCCAAGATCGAAAGCGTATATTGTTGTTAAATGCTCGAAATACGAGAGAAGAAAAACAGCCAACAACTAATGAAGGGTCGTTCTTTATTTTGCTTGTCTTGTTTTCCATCTGTGTTTTTCGTTGTTCAAAAATATATTTCATATTCCATGTACTCGTACTTCGTATTTTTTTGTTGTTGTACACGTTTCATGACGTCCTGTGCCCCAGCCCCATATATATATATATATATATATATATATATATATATATATATATATATATATATATATATATATATATATAATAAAGGAGTTACGACGCAAAAGCGTATAGATTCAAATGAACATATTTATCTTCTTCAATATATATATTTCAGTATAAAGAATTCATTAAGAGACTTAAATCAAAATTTCTTTACACATCATTCAGGAATAAATATAACATCAGAAAAAATGCATTCCGTTTAAAAACACAAACCGTTCATGGCGAAAAAATTTTTTCGCCATGAACGGTTTGTGTTTTTAAACGGAATGCATTTTTTCTGATGTTATATTTATTCCTGAATGATGTGTAAAGAAATTTTGATTTAAGTCTCTTAATGAATTCTTTATACTGAAATATATATATTGAAGAAGATAAATATGTTCATTTGAATCTATACGCTTTTGCGTCGTAACTCCTTTATTATTATTAATATAACCAAAAGGATCGATTCTTGAAGAGTCTGCATACCTTCACTGTCGTTTTTTTCTGCTATTTTGGTGATGATTTTTTGAGTTAGCTTACCAATTATTTTTGTTGGTAGTTAATTTATAATATATATATATATATATATATATATATATATATATATATATATATATATGCAGATAGATGTAAGTATGTACATATACGTGTGTATATATGCATATATATATATTATTTATATTATATATAGAGAGAGAAACAAGTGTGTGATGTGCGAGAGTGTATCTATGAACGTGTGTGACATATATACGTGTCTTTGCATGTGTATGTGTGTGCGCGCGCGCGTGTCTCTATGTATATGTGTGTATATAAAACTGTTTGACTAAGTATTCGTTTGGAAAATTACTATTTTTAAATTTCACAACGAGAGATATTCAGCAACAGTACTTTGTAGTAAAGATTTTTTGCCAATATAACACGGCAGTCCTAGTTTAGGACGAATGCTGCTGTAAGTTAGCCCCAGGAGACATCGTCTCCAGCTGGCTATACGACACGATCTGTGTTCGAAAATAAAAAGAAAAAGATCGTGTCGTATAGCCAGCTGGAGACGATGTCTCCTGGGGCTAAATTTCAGCAACATTCGTCCTAAAACAGGACTGCCATGTTATGTTCGCAAATAATCTTTACTACTAAGTATTCGTTTTCCTGTTTTTCCTTTTTTTTTCTTTCTTTTACTTTCTTTTTCCTCTAAGCAGTTATGAAAGCGAAAGCTGTTTATGTCATTTCATCAAAACAGGAATGCAAGTTTTCCATGTTCATATTTGAATTTCTGCGTTTCTGCAGTCTTGTTTGCATTTTATTCATTCCCTAACTAGACAGGCATATAACAACACGGCAGCCGACACTCAAGATCTTTTGTGAGACACAACTTTATGGATGTACCTGATGAGAGTCAGACGGCAAAATGGACACAGCACAACATGTTGAACAGAGTCCAACACAGAAAGAACAATAGCAGGACGGGTCAAAACGAACGTTATACAGAATAAAGTTTAATACCAAATCCATCTTCTCGTTACCTAATTAATATAATTACCCTCATCTGACACTGCAGAGCTCCTGAAGTCTATCCATTGGAAATATACCACGACTGCAGATGACAACAGATAGCCTAAACTGCACAAGTAACACACTAATCGACTTATATCTATTAGTCCAAAACATTATACATACACACACACTCACAAACACACACACACACATATACATATATGCACACATGCGCGCGCTGAATCGATTAGCCATATGATGAAACATATTCTAAATATAACCATCCTGTCCATTTTTAATATCCATGACACAATGTACTTTTCGTAAGGTATTTGAGTAGGATTTAAAATAGGTATATCTTAATACTTGACCGAGCGCAGTTAGAAACACTTACGTAGGTCCGTAATCTCGGTAGTATTGGAGTGGAATTAACCTTAGAATTCACCCAAGTTCATAACAGAATGGTTGCAGTTTCTGACACGTAAAGTCGTGTCAGTCCGGTTAATTCGATTTATTTGCAAACATTACATCTGTAGAAAACTAAGATATCTCAGTAGCGATCTAGTGGTCATTACCACAATGTTCAATCTGCAGCAATAATAATGTTTTAGATATGTAAATATGATCTAGTAAACAGATTTAGTCTAGTTTTCATTTAATATATTTTAAAACCTTGTGCAAACCCACACAACCAACAAAACATTGACATAGTAAACATTTCGCACAAGTGTGCATAGTTAATAGCATTCATATCAAGGTATGATGCAGCATTTATCTGTTGGGTGGTCTTAACTTGGGAATATCTTGTGGATGTATTAGTGTCACATATGTAAGTAGTGGTTTGTGTTTTATACATGCCTAGAATATGAGGTGTACGTGTGGAGTGTAAATTGAATCCACACCTAAGTTTAATAAATTGTGATGTGTATGTATGTGCGTGTATATACACGTTTAGGTATATATGTTTGTTTAGTTGTTTATTCTTTGATTTACGCTTTGAGTTTCGAGAATCAGCCATCGGTAATTGATAGGTGTAGATTTAAAGGCCAGCAACGTCTGTTGTGTGTCTGGCCCATCTGTTTAATGTCTCTCCTATTTCAAGAAAAACACACACACACGCACACAAACACACACACACACACACACACACACACACAAACATATACATATGTGCATACATGTGCCCGAACACAAACATTTTCATTGATAAATGTATGTATATGAGTGTAGGGTTTGTTATATAGCGATTAAGTACGTTTCACGTTGATAGATTAGAATTAGAATTGTAAACAGATGAATATCTATTTTCTCGCTCTGCCTGTGTGAAGGGTCTTCGTCAAGGTTCGAAATTGACCAGTCGTATATAATATACAAACCCATATACATGCGTACGTACATTCACGCATAAATACATACATACATAATTGCAAACTAACATGTATATGTATATAATACTAATATGCATTATATATATATATTTATATATATATATATATGTGTGTGTGTGTGTGTGTGTGTGTGTGTGTGTGTGTGTGTACATACGTACCTCTGTATATATACATATATACGGATATCCGTAATTACATACACACATGCATTCATTTATACATACGTACATACACATATACATAGTCAGAAAGAATCCAATCACATTGAAAATTCAATGCAAGGGCGTGAATACAGTCGGGACTTAACTGACAGAGATATAGACAGGAGCCCTTTCAGCTCAGCAGGTGAGGGCAGCTGAGTGGCAGTAAAAGACAGACATTCACCACATTCTCTCGATCCCATTTAACAAGCATAACAATTTAACAAAAAGAGAAACACGCTCTATAATTACCTTCGAAATTTAACATTAGGACATTTTACTTTTCATTTAGTTGTTTTATTTCGACTGGTCAAACGGCTGCTTATTATAGAGATGTTGGGTGCTAGCTGTCAGTGGTGGGCATCTCTTATCTCCACACGTAAAGCAATGAAACGGCGTCTGTTTTGAAAATCCTACCCCATTGACGAAGTAATCGGTCTGTGCACACACTATATATACTTTTAAGCTTACCTTTCGCATATTCACCGTTCTTGTTCATGTTGTTATTGTATTTACTATTCTTATTGTGGTTATTAATTGCTATTAAAAGTTTCGTTGTTACTATTTATGCCGCCATCTTTTATACGGGATGAGTTTAGATAAAGACGCCGCGAGGGTTCCGTGGAGGGCGTGGATGTTGTAGCTTTAATCATTTGTTATTTATTTAACTAAATTTATCTATTTTAATGGACAGAAGACAGAAGAAAGGGAGAGGATATAAATTGGGCGGATTGATTTGGCTCTATCAATTATCTATATATTTATGTATGTATCTAAACATCTATGTGTATGTCTCTCTCTTTGCACGCGTGTTTTATCTATGCATATATGTATGTGTGTATGTATGTATGTATGCATGTATGTATGTATGTATGCATGTATGTATGTATATCTATCTATCTATCTATCTATCTATATATATATATATATATATATAGATAGATAGATAGATAGATAGATAGATAGATAGATACACATATATGTACATATATATACATAACACACATATATACACTTAATACGTATCTCTCTCTATATATATATACATTATATATACACACACACACATTTCTCATTCTCTCTCTCTCTCACTCCCACATATTTACCTAGCTATGATAGAAATATATGAATGTAAATAATGCATTTCTTCTCTGCTTTAAAAAATGGGTTGTCCCAGAGGAGACACATTCGATGTCTTTCAGCAACAAATAGAATAGAATATTCAGTTGCTTTGTAAAGCAGGTACACCACTAAGGCAATGAACGAGCCATCTTTTCTGAGGAGACTTTCACCCCCGTTCTTTTTTTTCCGCACATCTAAAACTTAGAAGAAACATGTTTACATTAGTATATTTCTTTCACATCTAGGCTTTCAGTAATTTCGGAAGCGGGGGGTAAGTCTATTACATCGACCCCGGTGATCAGCTGGTACTTCCTAAAAGGATGAAAGGCCAAGTCGACATCAGCGGAAGTTAAAATCAGAACGTGAATACGAACGAAACGCCGCTAAGCATTTTGCCCGGCGTGCTAATGATTCTTCCAGCTCGCCGCCTTTAGGCATTCGAATTTATTCCAGTCTTTCTGCTTCCTACTGTGATGTGCGTAATATTCACAACACACACACACACACACACACACACACACACACACACACACACACACACACACACACACACACACACACACACACACACAAAGAAGCATGGCTGCATGTTTAAGAAGTTTGCTTGTGCAACCATGTGCTCCCGTCTTTATTTCCCACTGCATGACATCATGAGCCGGCGTTTTCAACAGACCAATCAATACTTAGTGAATGAATTTGTTTAACGTAATCTGTAGAAGCCCCTAATGCTATTTCATTGTCCTCAAAAGGATTAATATTAAGAAAAATAAGAACTCAGAGGGATCAATGGAATGAATTTGGGCAACAAGGACGGATAAAGGTATTCAATATATCACACATAATAGATTCTTGCTTTATGGAAACCATCTTCACATCGGAAGACGGGGAATAAACACCTGGCGGTATTTGTAGCCTACGAGGGGGTACTGAAAAGTTCCTGGCTTTGGATTAATAAAATACAGGAGGATCGGTTATGATTTTATTCAATGTATTGCCTTCTCACATTCACACACTTATAGTAGCAGTCTTTCAGTTTCTCTTAGCCCTGTAAAAGAACTCGGAAGGCCTTCAGCCAAGCCTTTCATGATACCTTTTAAGTCAGGAACTTCTCAGCATCCTTAGTATACCGAATGGGAAGGGGATGATCTAAGAAATGAAGATTTGTTTCGTTATTGTCTTGGCATTATGAAAATGTAGTCCGTTTCCGTTTTACCCCTACACATACGAACGCACAAATTGTCCGTGCGAGAATAGATCAATTTGAAAAATACATTTTAATAAATGTTTGAGACTTATTCATTGACATTGTGACAATCAGTCGAAACGGAAATTGTAAGCGCGTCAAAATGAACGGCAGAATGGTGTGATAAAGTCCTCTTCTACTAACAATGTCGCCCTCAAACATGCGTTCATATAAATGTTCCATTGCATAACCATTAATCAAATATAAATTTAGCTATAGCTTTTCCCCTAACATGTTATTGTCCTTATTAAGGTTATCGTAGCGCCGACTGTCCATCTTTTCCATTTCTTTCTTCTCTCTTCCTCTGATTCTTTGGGTTTTTTGTCTTTTTTATTTTTGGGGCAGCTTCTTTTTATTGTCAATAGCTTGCCTACACTTTCTATGCAACGTCTTTCTTGGTTTTGCTTTATGCAATATATACACGTATAGAAAACATAAGTTGTCTGGATAGGTATTATGGTGTCCAATAATGGTTAATTATATCATTTATCAGAATATTGTTGGTTAAAACTGTTGCTATAAAGGTATCAGTACAAACGGAGTGACACAAGGATGTGTCTTTGATCCCACCTTGTTCAGCCTTACGTTCTCAGCCATGATGACAGATGCTTTCAGGGACACAGATATAGGCATCATCATCAAGTACCGGTCCGACGGTTCAGTGTTCAATCTCGAGAGGCTCAAAGCGAAAGCCAAGGTTTCAGTAGACGCCGTCAACGACCTCCTGTTCGCCGATGACTGCGCTCTCAATGCTGCCACTGAGTCCAACATGCAGCACAGCGTTGACTTGTTCTGTGGTGCCTGCAACAACTTTGGCCTTACTATCAATACAAAAAAGACTGAGCTAATGTATCAGCCAGCTCCAACCAAGCCCTACGTTGAACCCAACATCACAATCAACGGGCAGCGACTGAACGCGGTGGACAAGTTCACCTACCTTGACAGCACACTCTCTAGAAATGTTGTCGTCGATGACGAAATCAACGCCAGACTCGCCAAGGTAAGCACTGCCTTCGGCAGGTTACGCAAGGCTGTCTAGAACAGGAGGGGGATCACCATCATGACAAAGATCAAGATGTACCGAGCTGTTGTTCTCACAACGCCGCTTTACGGCTGCGCGTCCTGGACGGTCCACCAGCGTCATGCCAGGAAGCTGAACCACTTTCATACAATACGCCTCAGAAAACTTCTCGGCATAAAGTGGCAGGAAAGGATCCCAGACACCGAGGTACTAATACATGCTAACCTCCCCAGCTTCCATGCCACTTTGATGCAGTCTCAGCTTCGCTGGGCAGGGCACGTAGCTCGCATGTCAAACGATCGATTACCAAAAAGATTGCTCTATGGCGAGCTGCAAAAGGGAAAGCGCTCACAAGGCGGCCAGAAAAAGCGCTTTATGGACATACTGAAAGCCTCACTGAAAGCCTCACTGAAAGCATTCAACATCGACCATGACACTTGGGAGCAGTCTGCTCTAGACAGAGAAAGGTGGCGATCAGCTGTCCACAAGGGTGCCAACAGATGCGAGACCAATAGGATCACTGCTGCAGAATACTGCGGACAAGCCAGGAAGAACAGAGCTAACAACCCTGTAGCAGGCACTACCATTCCCTGTCCACACTATCAAAGACTCTTTCGGGCGCAGATTGGCCTCACTAGCCATCTGCAGACTCACAAAACAAGCCCACCCCCATACCAGGATGACTAGATGGTCTTCGTCGCATCGACGGACAAACTACATACATCGGTACAAAATACAAATAAATTTACTTGAAGTAGAAAAATAACATTTGACAAAAAGAAAGATCTCTTAGAGAAAAATGGACGTGTATAAACAATGATTATTAGTTTCTTAACAGAAATAATTTCTTGGGAAAGAAAATAAATAAAAAGGAAAGTATTTGTTCTTTAATTTCAATTATATCATAACAGCTTCACGGGAAAAAGACTCTCTCCCTTACACATACAAAGCATTGTAAATAAAATAAAATTGTAATTTCTAAGTAAATCATTTGATTTCTGGAGTTGCCTCCATCCAACACTTATACACTTCATTGCAAAATCATGTCAGGAGTAAACTGACATACGATTATCGTTGAAGGTAAATACACAATGTCATTTTAGTAATTCAGAATTGTTTCTGTAACTATGAAAGTGTGACTCTATTAACTGAAGCCTGTTAATTGTGCTAAAGTTTTTCTTCATGATAAAATATTTGAGTAGGAACTGTACTCAATAAAATTTTCCTTACCTGACCAAAAATTTCGAATTGATTCATAGTTAGCTTTATGGTAACTACAACAAAGAATAGATAATGTAATATTTTCAACAGATTTTATTTATGAGAAATAATGATTTAACCTAAGATAATATATGGCGATTTTAAGATTTTGAAACAGAAAAAAGAAAATAGCAAATCTATTAATTTAAGCCATAGATAAAATGAATTAAATCAGCTCTTTCACCGTTGCTATTCAACTTACTAATAGCAATTTGCTTAATACAAAGTGTATTGGATCTCGCTTGTATTCCGATCAACCGTAAACACAGTCATGCATATGATTTGAAGAAAGCGTGATATTATAGTTATTGAGGGTGTAAAGAATCACAGAGACACAGACAGATAAATACATTGATAGATGGATCGATAGACAGACAGACAGACAGACAAACGGATAGATGGATAGACAGAGAGACAGACAACAAACAGAGAGAGAGACAGACAGACAGACATATAGATAGATAGATAGATAGATAGATAGATAGATAGATAGATAGATAGATAGATAGATAGATAGATAGATCGCGAAGACAATTATATTATATAGAATGACCTTAAGGTGCATATCTAGTTGAAAATTCACAAGTACATACGGATAAAATTATAACTGAGTATGCAATCACATTTAAAATTAGATTAACAGTTCTTACGCACAACAAATACACACAAATGGTTTTGTGAATAAATACATATATATTTGTATACTCAAAATGCATTCACACATGTGTATGTTAAAAGCTTCTAAATTATAAAAGACAAAAGGAGAAAGGCAGATAAACAAATGAACAAAGATAGTCTTACTTGTATCAGTGAAATTGCCATTTCATCGGAATTATCTATCCTCCCACGCTCCTGACCATGAACCTTTGTTTGAACGGCAGCAACATCCAGTAAAGGCTTCAGTGAAAGTTGATGACCCCTACAGAGAAGGAGAGTCAAAATGCATGCATAATCACTCCTCAGATACTCTCACTCACTGGCTGCATATAAAAATGGTAAAGCTGTAAATGAACACATCTGCACCGGTTTGTTATGAATTTATTTCAGCTTTTTCACCCTCAGTGTGCACCACAACCAATTTCCGCCGTAAGTTGACGTACGGGTCAGCCTTTTCCTAACTTTTTCTTTCAACAATCTCTTTGATGTATGTTTTGCTACCTTCGCCTGTTCCTCTCCTCTAAATTCCAGGCCTTGCGCCTCTGTTATAAATAACACCAACAACATAATAGCAATTACATATGTATATATATATATATATATATATATATATATATATATATATATATATATATATATATATATATATATATATATATATACATACATACATACATACATATATATATATATATATATATATATATATATATATATATATATATATATATATATACATACATACATACATACATACATACATACATACATACATACATACATACATATATATATATATATATATATATATATATATATATATATATATATATATATATATATATGAAACTATTACTATTGATATTCATAGTTGTTGGCGATGTCGTCATGATCACTATCATCATAATATTTTTTTCAATAGTCCAAATAGAGATTGTTATATTTTGCCACTGAAATGTTTCTTTGTTTTCCTTCTTCTATATTTTAACTGCTTATGAATAAGTCATTTGTTGCAGATGACTAAAAACTTTTCGTTCCTTGTGTCTCTGAGGGGATAGTCAGTTCAAAATATATTACTTTTAAAAGGTGATGAGCTGGCAGCTTAGAAGCAGTTCATCCGTCCTTACGTTCAAATTCCGCCGAGGTGGACTTTGCCTTTCATCCTTTCGGTAAAGATAAAATGAGTACTAGCTGTACACTGGGGTCGATATAATCGACTTAATCCCTCCCCCAAAATTTATGACCTTGGGTGGGGGTGAGCTTAGGAGTGGGGAATGTGTGTGTGTGTGTGTGTGTGTGTGTGTGTGTGTGTGTGTGTGTGTGTGTGTGTGTGTGTGTGTGTGTGTGTGTGTCTGCTTTTGTGCTGCATAATAGAACAGCCATCAATAGAGAATTACAGAGACCTCACTGTTTTCTTTTCCCTGTGTTCAATACACTAATTGGACAAAGTAATATATCTGTGTAAATGCATAGAAATGCATGTATATCTACATACATATATATGTGCGTGTCTGTATCTATCTGTATATATACATGTATATATATATTATATATATTATGTATACACGTGTATATATTTATATATGTATGTATGTATGTATGTATGCATGTATGTATGTATTATGTATGTATGTATGCATGTATGTGTACACACGCATATATGTGCGTGTGTGCATGTATGATGTCTTGTACTTCTCCATCAATGATTGTCCTATTATGCAGCACAAAAAATAAAGTCGCTTACCTTAAAGGATATTCCAATATACGGTGACACCGTTCTGGTAAGAGTTCATGCAGTGCATCCAATTCGATAGGAATGCGACCTACTAACTGATGAATGTTCGTAGTCTAGTTCTTAGGGTGGTGCATTTACGGTCGCTAGATCGTTGTTCGATTCCCGAACCGGCAAGTATATTGTTTTCTTGAGGAAAAAAAATCATTTCACACTGCTCCCCATGTGGGAGATTGGGAGATTGGCGGAATTGTTGGTGCGTTTGCAGAAATGCTTTACTATATTACGAAATGGCAACGCTAAGCAGTGATGTTTATAAATACAAAGTTATTATCAGTCCAAATATGCATGGGGCATATTCGAATCCATAAGCAAGGCATTCACTATGTTTTTTCATGGAGAAAATTTCTCGTTGTAGATAAATGGTGTAAATACACCTAGAATCAACCCACAGTGTCATCTATCCAGACTGCGAGATGCAAGCATTTCGAAGTGGTTATCGCCTCTTCAGTAACAGAAATCGGGCGGAGGCGCTGAGAGCTGACAAGAGAGATGGTCTCTCTTATGATATTCCCGTCATCAAACAATGACTGATATCACCAATCGGCAGCTCACTGTAAACAAATTTCGAAGCGGCGGCACTAATCAGTTATGTGTATAATTACAAGGTTATAACCATGGCTTTCTTAGGGGTTCGAATATGCTCCAAGCATGTTTGAACTGGTAATAACCTTGCTTTACTGTATATCTTTCGGCTATCTACATTCTTAGGTCAAATTCTACCTGCCTGGAGAAGGCAACAGGAAACCACTCCAGTTCTTATCCTACGTGTAGTCATGGTAACCGAAATTCCAGTAATCTAAGGGTGGAAGGGGTGGGTACAGGTCTTCCCAGGTCGTATAAAGAGTGCATGAAAGGTTCACATGCACAGGACTTGCCCAAGGAAATACCATCCTGGAATAACTTTATATTTATATAATCTGGGTAAAAACCTTATAGTATAGTTTCCAAAGCACCTTTTCGTGTACCAGCTACCAAATTCTATCAGACAATGGGTCTTCTTCCGTCGTTGTGTATTCATGTGGAATTCTACAAATATCCGTACAGTACATATAAAAATATTAATACAAGATACATTGAACAGGATTCATTATATATTTTGACTCTAATAACCTGAAGATGCGCATAGAAAGCTATTCTTCAGAGAAATGAATGCAATGTTGTGTATAATATCTGTAACATCCAGCAATGAATAACTGATATTAATGGGTTGAAACAATTATAGTGATATGTACTAAAGCCTCTTCTATCCATGCGAACCCATGGAAAACAAACTTCAACCAGCTATTCTGATCATATGTCTGTGCACACGTTTGAATGTGGTGTGTGCCAGAGGGTTTGCAAATCCAATGGGGGTCTTAAAAGACATGTTAGGATCCATAATGAGCAGAACTTACCTGCAGGTATTGGTAGTACAAATCAGAGGTGCAATCTGTGTGGGTATATTTTCAAAACACTGTCTGGTTTAAAAAACCACATCAGACGCCATGAAAGGGCTAAGGTGTAGGTGCAGGAGGTGGTCAAACTTCGTGTAAGGAGTAGACAACCACCACCATATATATATATATTAGTTTCACATTTTGGCACAGGACCTGCAATTTCGGAAGCGAGAGTAAGTCGATTTGCATCGACCTTCGAAAAGATGAAAGGCAATGTAGAGCTCGGCAGAACATAAAGACGGATGAAATACTGCTAAGCATTTTGCCCTGCGTGCTAATTGTTCTGCCAGCTCACCTTATATCTATCTATCTATCTATCTATCTTTCTCTCTCTCTCTCTCTCTCTCTCTATATATATATATATATATATATATATATATATATATATATATATATGTGTGTGTGTGTGTGTGTGTGTGTTGTGTGCGTGTGTGTGTGTGTGTGTGTATACACATACATACATATATACATACATACATACATACATGCATGTATGCATGCATACATACATGCATGCATATATACATACATGCATTTATACATACTCATATGTATATGTGTGTGCGTATGTGTGCTCCTATCAAGTTATAATAAAAAGATCTTAGCATTAAACGGAAGATAAGATTTATTCTATACCTTTTATCGTAGAAGTATTTATCATATTTTTACAAGAAAAGGAGTCACAAAGAGAAGTTTCGATCCGCAGGTCGGAACTGCGAAGTTACTGCATCCCTCTTCTTCCCAAAGTAGTATATACATGTATACGTACCGTTTCGTTTTCCTGTCTTGTTTTCCGTCCGCCACTACCCTCCACGAAAACAATTTAATTTGTGTTCGTGGGAAGAACCATTTTAACGATGCGTACTGCTTTAATTCTTCGAAACGCCGGAGTCTTAATGGTGGCAGCTGAGGAAGGGATGTTTCTATGTGGCCTGCTTGTTTGTTGCACCTTGTTTACCATTTTGTCCTTGTTCTTTTGCCACGTCATGTACCCAGTTATGTATCTATATGTACATGTAGATGAACGTATATACATACATGTACATATATATGCATATACTCATATATTGTTTGTATATATATATATATATATATATATATATATATATATATATATATATATATATATATGTATATGTATGCCTAAACTCAAGACGTTTAACGACACATCACTTTATATTTGGATGTACCTGATGGAACCCAGACTGCAAAATGGATGCAACACAACATGTTGAACAGAGTGCCACCCATAAGGGACAGTGTCAGGATGGATAGAAACGATCGTCGTACAAAATAAAGATTAATACCAAATCCATTTTCTGGTTACTTAATCAATTATCATTATATGTGTTTGTGTATGCATACATACATACATACATACATACATACATACTAATGAGACATAATGTAGCTTGGACAATCTATATTGAAATCCGTCGAAAGGATAATCCCGAGGACAAGGAAATAAGAACCCACAATATGGTAGAAGCCATAGCCACTCATAATAAAAAGGAATACTGGTGGAATATATCAGTGAAGACCTCAATAAAATGTAAGCACAACAGATATAATGATTTCGGATATGGATGAGAAACTGCACAGCTGTGGAAATTAGCTTCCCAGCGGCTGTTAGCATAAAGCTGAAGATCAGTGAAAAAGAGAACACCTATGCTGAACTGTTGAGAAATCTGGAGTTACTCTATCCAGACTACAAGTTCAGGTTTATACCTGTAATTATTGGGGCCCTGGGATATGTAACACACTGCCTGAATATCAATCTTGTGAAATTAAGCTTCTCAAAACCAGAAACGAGAAAGCTAATTCGAAGACTACTGATCCAATCCATCACTGGGACAGTAAAAATCTGTAAAACTTTCCAGAAGTTTATCATTTAAATATGTATGAACATGTCCAGAAATGCAACTATATGCATGAGAATACATACATAAAGCATGCAAATGTGCACACATATACATACGTACATACGTACATACATATATACATACATGCATACATACATACATGCATACATACATACATACAAAAGTACCCTGTTGTTGGTATTGAAATTCCAATGAAAGAGCCTAGGATCTAGGTTAGAAACCGATTTTTTCTGTATTGGCAAGAAATCTTGAAAAAAAGCTGAACAATGACATACATACATACATACATACATACATACATACATACATACATGTCGTTGTGGAGTGCACAGCACTTAGTGACAAGTGATATAGATGAAAGTCGATTTTCATCCTCACATGCCAGCTGGTGAGCTGTCACTGAGAGCGATGAGCAGAAACATATGCTTTAGGTCTTCCAAAATTGTCATTGTTTATGTCATGGAACGGTGGTGAGATTTAAAATCGACAGCACAGTGCTGGGAGAAGTAACGCGTGGAATCGCTTGCGACACCCTAACATTCCTTGAATCCATCACGCAGGGTCGATACCTTATATATCGACCCCGATGAGATGAGGGGCATAACTGGATTAGATTCAATGGAGTGTACCGCCAAAAAATATGAATTGACAATAATAAAACAAAGGCAATAGTCATCTTCGTATTCTAAATAAATACAAAACGATTTTTTAAATGGTCATAGAGTACAGATGTGAGTGTACAATTTAACTGGAAAGAAAAACAAAGCAATTAAATTTCGACAAGTGTCACCTTTTACATTGTAAAATATTAAGATAAAGACATCGAGTGATTAGTATCAGGGAAAACCTATTCGGACCATTGTGTCACATTTTTCTGTTTTACTCGCATGACCATTTTGTGGTAGTGTGTATGTAAGTGTGTGTGGGTGTAAGTATTTTTGGTGACGTGTATGCCATAGATGTGATTATTGCTCTCACCAACTCTCGCAATCTTTCTTTGGGAGCTTATCACCATTTTTATCGCTCATATGGTTTATATCTACAACGTTTCTTTCTTCAATTTTACATATTTTTTTATCATACATATCTTTTCACCTGCTCGACCACTTTCTCTCACCTTCGCTTTCTTTCTTCTCTTCCCTTCCTGTGTGTGTCATTTCCTCTATAGAATTCTCTACTTATTCCCACAAACAGGTATGTATGTAATATATATATATATATATATATATATATATATATATATATATATATACGGACGGACGTACATATATATGTATATATATATATATATATATATATATATATATATGTATGTATGTATATATATATATATATATATATATATATATATATATATATATATATATATATATATATATATATATATATATATATATATACACATATATATATATGTACGTACGTACACATATATATATGTATATATATATATATATATATATATATATATATATATATATATATATATATATATATATATATATATATATGTAGATAAATATATGTATACTCTTTTACTCTTTCACTTGTTTCAGTCATTTGACTGCGGCCATGCTGGAGCACCGCCTTTAGTCGAGAAAATCGACCCCAGGACTTATTCTTTGTAAGCCTAGTATTTATTCTATCGGTCTCTTTTTGCCGAACCGCTAAGTTACAGGGACGTAAACACACCAGCATCGTTTGTGAAGCAATGCTAGGGAGACAAACACAGACACACAAACACATACACACACATATATATATACACATATACGACGGGCTTCTTTCAGTTTTCGTCTACCAAATCCACTCACAAGGCTTTGGTCGACCCGAGGCTATAGTAGAAGACACTTTCCCAAGGTGCCACGCTGCTCTATCATTGCCTGTTGAGATACTCTGTAGGCGCAAGAAGACTGCACATAGAGACAACATGATCGCTGGTTTACATACATTGATCTTGGGCTGCTATGATAAACCCTTCTGTCTCTCATTTTAAGCCAGAAGACACTAACCATTGATGAGTAAGAGATTTATCAACATCGGCATTATTAGCTCTCTTTGTGTATTTGCCATTGGGAGGTTGTTCTTGCCATTTATCAGTAAGAATATCTAAAGCAACAGTTTTAGCACGAGTTTACATACGCTTAGCTTTTTCTGTGTTTGTTTCCAATACGTCTAATACTGGGATTTGTTGTATTTGGAATTCATTTAGATATTTCTTTGCCTGTTTTGTTACTGAATATGATGCTTTCTTGTTTTTGTGTTTTAAAACATCTCAGGCAGGAGTTTAGGCCAATTGTGGCAATCTTCATTGTCAATTCCAGTTGTAAAAGTCCACGGCCACCCTCTTTTCTTGGCAGGTAAAGTTCTCTATCTGCCTTAGGGTGGTGCATTCTATGCTTTGTCAACATTTTTCGTATTTTTCTGTCAAGATTACATATTTCAGTAATTGTCCAGTTAATAATATTGAAACTGTAAGTCACGGCTTGTATAGCTAAAGTATTGATCGCTTCGATCTTGTTTCTTGCCTTCAGATCTGTTTTGAGTATTGCCCTTATCCTGTGATAACATTCTTTTCTGATCCTTTCCCTCATCATGTTGAATGTCTGATTCCATCACCTTCAAATACCCCTAAGTATTTGTAGCTCTCCACTCCTTTATGTTATTCTGTAGGTCAGATTAACGTTGGATGTTTCTATCACTTTTCCTTTGATAAAGATAGCTTCTGCACATTTACCGAAGCCTATTTGCATCTTGATGTCATCACTGAATTTTTTAACAATTGCTAGTAAACCCTGTAGATGTTTTTATCAAACATTTTTTAGCGATATTGTGCATCATCGACCAATTTCGAGAGAGTTATTAAAGCTAGACAAAAGAGTAGTGGTGACAGAGTCACCCTGGAAAATGCCACATGAAATTCTTACATCTCCAGCATTGAGAGATTCATTGTCAGAGTAGTTCTCCATGATTTCATACCTACAGACTTGACGTTTCGCTGAGTAGGCGCTATTTTATAAATTTCCAGACATTTCTTAACCCAGCTATGTGGTAGACTATCAAAAGCTTTTCTATAGTCTATCCAGGCTATCGACAAGTTCTTGTGTTTGTGACAATCTTCTAAGATCATCTCATTGATGAGTAGCTGATCTTTACAACAATAGGACCTACGTTTACAACCTTTTTGCTCATTTGGGAAGATGCCACTTTCCATTAAGAAACTATAGGTGTACTCAGTCAAGACAGATGTTAGTATTTTATACATTGTTGTTAAGTAGGTTATGGGTCTATAATTTATTGGTTAATTTGTTTCTTCATTTTTTGGAAGTAAAAATGTAACACCGTTAACAAACCATGAATGAATCGTACGATGTTGTTGCAAAACATTGTTGTAAAGTTTTGACTTCCTGAGAGCAGATCTTACATCTACCTTGATACCCTCCCACTTTTGCTCTTCTAAGTTAGTAGATATTCTATCAGCCCAAGAGGCATTTTTATTGTGCGTGTTTTCTTCTGCCCAAATTTTATTCCAATATCCAGCATTTCTTCTTTTGATGGGACAGATTTTACTGTAAATGCTATTTTCCCTATCTTGCTGTAAAATTTTGGGGGTTATTTTTGAACATGTTGTCCCGTGTTATGCGGGCAGCTTTAACACATACCATTTGCTTGATATTCTCTGTAGTGATATCGATGTCAAGTATGGTTTTCATATTATGTCTTTTCTTTAATTTCCGGATTTTTGTTGGTTTGACAGGCTTGTCAAAATTAAGGTTTTTTTAAACATTCTATGTCAGACATAAGTAGCTGAATTTGGTGTTGAATACGTTCTTGCCAAGTAGGATTTTTTGCGGGAATGTTGTCGTTTCCTAATCTTTTCACTACATAGAATCGTTGAGATATTCGCGGATGCATAATACAGGTGGTTGAGATCTGTAATATCAACATCATTAGCTGAAATTATATCCTTAAGTGCAAGGCAGATTTTACCAATTAATTTCAGGTTTTGTTTAGAGTTGCGAATTTTTGGGACAGTATCACGCTCATATATATTGGTTTCATTCATTTTCAGCCATTCAATCATAATTTGATTTTTTAGATCATCTAGTACAGTTGGGTCAATTTCTGTGTGGCATTCTTCATCTATTTGATTTTCATCTGCCTTGGTGTTCATGGTTGGTTCATGTGAGGTATTTCACTTGGCTTATCAGTTACATTGACTCTTTCTGTCACTATTGCATTTTCATCAGATCTGGGTTGGTCTGTAATTATTCCCTCAGTAGTATCTTCTTTAGCTACAACTTTGTTCTTTTTATCCCTTACTAATTGTTTAATTTGGTTAATCTCTAATTCAGTTAGTGATTTCTTTTTCATAATGTTTCTTCCGACGTTGGCAAGCTTCTTACTATCTATGTAGGATCTTACTTCAGGGTACTTCTCTCTCAAGTTTAGGCAAGTTTGTTCAGTATTAGATTTATTTGTGGGGAAATACATGGCACGATAGAGGGCCTTAAGAATTTCTTTGTTATCTCCTCTTGAACCTTTTTTCATTTTTTCTTTTGGTTATTTGATGACGAGCGTGTTGGGCATCGGCTGGAATATTCCTGTTGTGAGGTACTTCCAGGTCTTGTGTTTCGGGAAGTTTTGAACCAGTAGCTGATTTTTCGCTTCCAATCTGGTTCCTCACTAAGGTGCGCGGCCCTTGTTGATACGGGCGACGGCCAATTCGGTGTGTATTTTGCTTTGTGATTATTGAGGCATGACGAGATTAGACGTTGACATTAGGAAACGGATCTTTCTGTTTGAGGTTAACTTTTGAGGAAACACCGCCTCCGATTTCTCTGAATGAAGACATTGCTCGTAACGTAGCTTTTGAAGGCTACCAGATCTGTATTCATCAGTATTTTGTTGTTTTTTTTGTTGTTGTTCTTGACAGATTTATCTCCGGGCATAGTTTCTTCGTGGTGTTTTTAAACTTATGAATTGTTCACTCTGTGTTAGCTGGAAGAAAATTGCTTTGTTATTGTTTTGCTTCGTTTCTGACACGTGCTTTCATATGTGTGTATGTGTGTCCTGTCATTATAACGTAGTTGTGTAAATATTGGGGTATATGTGTAGTCTTATGGGTATTAAAACGTATATATGATTGTATTGACATTCGAGTGTATGCGTAATTAATCCATTTACATACTGTTTTGTTCCACTTATATTTTATAATTTGTAAACTTTCCGATGTTTATTTCGCACACCTTTCCCTGAGACATCGTGCATGGGAGAGGCTGTGCTTTCTATGGCACTAAAATTTCGTTTTTTGTGGTTATGCTCGTTAAAAGGCCACTTCCTTCAAGTCTTCCACAGGTTCATTATTCCCATTCCATCGATGTTAGTATATCAGATTTGTTTTTGTATGGAGGGCATGGTGTAGTACGTAGTTCAGAAAGCATTGACGAGGCCAATTGTCAACAATAAATGATGGTATAACCTAAGAAGGACCATCAAAACAGAATCAGTAATATTTAGCAAAGTTTTAGCTGTAGAAAGAAATATATCAGAGGGTGATTTAGTAAGAAAGTTAGAAGAGACGCTTAGGAAAGGCATTGCAACTGACGTGCTGGCAGCGAGGTTGGCCCGCGATGACACTTCAACGCCAAACACGAAGGTGTCAGAGCGAAGGCACGTGCTCTAAGACAAGAAGGAACCAAAGCTGCTCGATGGGTCCGAGTGGATGAGGCGCAATATGGCAACAAAAACACCATTCGGTATTTGGTGGACCAAAATGTGCGCACGGTGAACGAGCCGGAGCAGATGTGTGCGCTCAGCAAGAGATGCGGAGTGTTGTGAAAAGCTGATAACAATTTAGGAAGTAGAGGACGAGATAATTGACTGCAAAGGGAACAAATTACCAGGATTAGATGGTCTGCCCTACGAGCTTTATTCTAGTATGCCTCACTTGTTTGCAAGCCTCTTGCCAGATATCTACTGCAACTGGCAGCAGAATGAGAGGATTCCCAAATCTGTGAGCCGAGAAGCAGTGCTACTGCTGAGAAAGGATCCAAGCAAGGGGTAAGTATTAGATAATTTTCGGCCTATCATTCTGCTTAATGTGGACATGAAAATTTTTGTCAAAGTGTTAGTGAATTTTGACCAAAGTTTTAGTCATCGAGAAACTGGTTGGAGACGCACAAATATGCACCGTTCCAAACCGTCCACGACAACCTCTACCTCATGCGCTACATCTTGGATAGGGTAGTTAAGGAACCTGGCATGGGTGAGGTTCTGATCAATTTAGATAAGTGAAAAGTCTTTGATAGGGTTGACCATCAATACCTGGCGGCTGTTCTCACGGCGGCCGCTTTCGGTCCGGTTTTCCGCGTTTGGATCGCTGTCATCTACAGTGACATCTGTTCGGTAGTCTGGGTGTCAAAGGTGTCCACTCTCGTCCTATCTGTATGTACTGACCCTCGAGCTATTACTTCGGAAACTGGAGTCGTCGAGGGTCATCTCGCGTGAACTAGGATGTGGGAGAGTTGTATCGGCATACACAGACGACGTCACCGTTATAGTGTCGGACGAGAAGCACATAGACCTGGTCAGCTCTACTGTGAAAGAATACGATGAAGTAACGGGAGCAAAGATTAATCCGGAAAAGACGGCAGGCCTGCAGCTCGGCACCTAGAAAGGCAGATCCATGTCGCCCGACAGCATTGTAGGACGTTGGACGGTCGGGCCTGTAAAAATGCTCGGGGTCTGTTTCGGACTGGACCTCCAACTGGAGAACTAGAGCATTGTATAGAGGGTTAGTGGTGAAAGGAAATGACGACGTTCTTAGGGAGACTCTAGGCGTTGATGAATTTTAACTCACCAGTCTGATATATGGGTTTATGTCGAACACTTGCTGTCACGTGTAGGACGTGTCCGCGTGTCGGCTGATTCTATCATGAAGATTGTCCCACCGCCTTCCATTAGCAAGGGAAGGCAATTTTCATCTGTTTTGTGACTGTAGCGAAAGAGGTTGCAGAGTGGTCTAGATTAAAAGGGCTGATGACTAATACTTTTCTCTTTGGCCTACCCCTCATCAATCTGAAAAGGAAAGTGAGGATTGAGAAAGAAGTGCTGACTTCCAGCAATTTTGTTAAAAGTTGGGTGAATGTGGTGAAGATGGTCGGTGTCAACGGGTCTACTTTGAGCAAATGTCCAAATCTTACTTTTGTCGGCCCTTGTAGCCTTTCTTTATTATAAAGAAAGGTTTATTATTATTATTATTATTATTATTATTATTATTATTATTATTATTATTATTATTATTATTATTATTATTATTATTATTATTATTATTATTATTATTAAGGTGGTCAGCTGGCAGAATCGTTAGCACGCCAGACGAAATGCTTAAATGGTATTTCACTCATCGCTACGTTCTGATCTCAGATTCCACTGAATTTGACTTTGCCTTTCACCCTTCCGGGGTCGATAAATTATGTACCAGTGAAAAACTGGAGTCGATGTAATCGACTATCTCCCTCCCTTAAATTTCAGGTCCTGTGCCTACAGTAGAAAGAATTATTATTATTATTATTATTATTATTATTATTATTATTATTATTATTAATATTATAAGACGAAATGGCAGAACCGTTAGCGCGTCGGACAAAATGCTTATATGCATTTACATTTTGTGTTCAAATCCGCCGAGATCGACTTTCCTTTTCGTCTTCCTGGGGATCAATAAAATAAGTACCAGTCGAGCACTGAAGTCAATGTAATCGACTAGCCCCACTCAACAGAAATTTCAGGCATTGTAACTGTAATAGAAAGAATTATTATCATTGTTGTTGTTGTTTGTTTAGTCGGCGAGCTGGCAGAATCTTTAGCGCACCGGGCAAAATGCCTGACGGCATTTCCTCTGACTTTACGTTTTGAGTTCAAATTCTACCGAGATCGATTTTGCGTTGCATCTTTTCGGAGTCGATAAAATATCTACCAGTGAAGCATTGGGGTTGATGAAATCGACTTACCCCACCCCGAGGTTGCTGGCCTCGGGCAAAAATTTGAAGCCATCCCCTAATATAATAATGAGCGAAGTGTTTTATATATTAACATTTATTACCAAACTAACGTGGCAGTCCATAAAATAGGACGAATGCTGCTGTTGATTAGCTCCGAGAGGCGATCGCCTCTAGCTAGCTATATGACGCACGAACCTGCGTCCATAAAACTTCGAACAGGGGAGGTCATCAACTTCCCTTTGCTGGCTTGGCATCCACAGACCGGTTTCCACTCATCAATGTGGAGCAGTCGAGTCCAGCAGGGGTCACCGTTGACCTCTGTTCGAAGGTTTATATATTCAGTGAAACACATTTACTGATTTTCAAAAATAGAAATGTTATAATTTCTAAATCTCTCTAAAGTAAAACCTTCGAACAGATGTCAACAGCGACCCCTGCTGGACTCGGCTGCTCCACATTAATAAGGGGCAGCTACTCCGAAACCGGTCTGTGGATACCAAGTCAGCAAAGGGGAAGTTGGTGACTTCCCCTGTTCGAAGGTTTATGGAATCAGGTTCGTGCGTCATATAGCTAGCTAGAGGCGATCGCCTCTCGGAACTAATCAACAGCAGCATTCGTCCTATTTTCTTGGACTACTTTATATACAACGTACAGAAGGTGGTAGGGGTCTTATACAGCTGGAGAACTGTTATGAAATAACCACCATAGGACTGCAAAAATACTTACTTCAGAAGCAAGGAAAACTAATACAAACAGCCACAAAACACGAGCAAAACAAAAAACTGTTTTCAGTATTTAAGGAAGCTGACAATTACAAACAAGAAATCATACTACCTAATAAATACGAAGAAGAAGAAGAAGAAGAAGAAGAAGAAGAAGAAGAAGAAGAAGAAGAAGAAGAAGAAGAAGAAGAAGAAGAAGAAGAAGAAGAAGAAGAAGAAGAAGAAGAAGAAGAAGAAGAAGAAGAAGAAGAAGAAAAGCTACAAAACAAATGAAATCCAAACTAAAACTAGAACAGCAACGGACGATGATAAAACGATGGCAAGAAAAGCCCCTACATGGTAAATACAGGGCTAAACTAAATGCAAAAGAAATAAACAGAGAAAAATCCCAGCAATGGTTGAGAAGCTCAGGACTCAAAGCAGAGACTGAAGGATTTTTAATTGCTGCACAAGACCAAAGCCTCCCCATCAGAAATTACTAAAAACATATAATGAAAAGAAACATAACAAGCAACTGCAGAATATGTGGCGATGGACAGGAAACAATAAATCATATTATCTCTGGCTGCCCAATCCTGGCTAAGAAGGAATATATTCACAGACACGACAGAGCTGGGACCTATATACACTGGAAGCTATGCCAACATTATTATTATTATTATTATTATTATTATTATTATTATTATTATTATTGTTGTTGTTGTTGTTGTTGTTGTTATTATTATTATTGTTGTTGTTGTTGTTGTTGTTGTTGTTGTTATCATCATCATCATCATCATCATCATCATCATCATCATCATCATCATCATCATCATCATCATTTACATCATCATATTCAAAGCGGCGAGCTGGCAGAATCGTTAGCACGCCGGGCAAAATGCTTAGCGGCATATCGTCTGTCTTCGCATTCTGAGTTCAAATTCCGCCGTGGTCGACTTTGACTTTCATCCTTTCGTGGCCAATAAAAAAAGTAGTCGACAGTGACAAGACTGGTGAGACGGAATGGATCTACTCTGAATATGCTTTTCTATGCAGGAGGATAGAAAATAGAAGAGAGAACTTTTCTATGCCTTGGAGACGGCACAGTAATCCAGGATTTTTGTGTGGGATTTACCCTAAGTGGACTGCCCCGGTATTGAGGTTTCTATTTATTTATTTATTATTTATTTCTCTACTTTCTATTATATATCCTCTGAAATATCCTTTAATGTGGTAGTATCTCCCCTTGACTGATGTTAACCCTACATGTTTTTGTAATTTTTTTGTGCTGTAGCTCGTCCTTCGATATTGCCTTCCATGTCTTGGGCCCTTTTGGCCAATAAAAGAAATTACCATTATTATTATTATTATTATTATTATTATTATTATTATTATTATTATTATTATTATTATTATTATTTTATGTTTGACTTTTGTTTTGCATTTGTACAAGTTGGATCCAAGTCTCACCCAGAGACCTCAAGAGACAACAAGTTAGAAGTTCATGTAGGTGTTATGCCTAGGGTACCATATATTTGGATTTGTACAGTTTTGTTCAAGTGAATGTTTAAGAAACCATAAGAAAATTATGTGTTTGCTTTAAAATTTGAGATCACATAGACAGTATTTTACGTAGGATATGGGCAGTTCCCATGAGCACTATCTTTTGAACTTCAGCCATTTTGGGGTTTCCTGGTATCTGAGCTAGGTAGTAATCAGCCCGTTTCGCTGTCATTCCCAGGGCACCTATGACAATAGGTATTGGTTTCGTCTTCAGATTCCACATTTTGCTAATTTCTATTTCAAGATCTTTATATTTGCTCAGTTTTTGGTAGGTCTTGACAGATACGTTTATATCGATTGGGACAGTCATATCAATGAGGAGGCATGATTTTTGTCTGAAGTCTTTCAGTATTATGTCTGGCCTATTTGCATCTATCTTTCTGTCAGTTTGAATGGTGAAGTTCCAGAGGAGTGCAATGTGATCATTTTCAAGTACTGGGGGTGGTTTGTGTTTCCACCAGTTTTTATCATGGGGCAAGTCCAGGTTTTTGCATATTACCCAGTGAATATATTGTGCAGCTCTATCATGCAAGTTGTGAATAAAGTCCATCTAGTTATATCTATTCAGGTCTTTCTAAGGATACATTATCCAATGTTCGCTCTCTTTTCAAGGTGATTAAGTGTAATTCAATATGAACTTTTCTACTATTTCTAACAGGTCAAGCCACTAATTTGGTTCGGTCTTCTCTAAGTTTCACTACTATGTAGACTTCATTTTATTTCTATTGTTGTTAATTATCAATATAGTTTTATTATCAAGACCGTACTCAACTCCAACTGGCACCCTTATTAAGATATAGATTCATACAGATTTCACCAGTTAATGTTGCTCTACAGTGACTATAACAGATATGCAAGTCTCAGGTTTTCTATATGCACTCAGTACACTCTACCTTTTTAAGAACATTAACCTTCAAATCAACACTTCCTACATATCCTCACTCCTTTGTATTGTGCTTTTGTGTGTATTTGTGTATATTTGCGCGCGTGTGTGTTTCTGTGTGTGAGTTTTGGTACGCGTGAGGTTTGGTACGCGTGCGCTTAAATATTAAACTATGTACCTGAAGCTCACTGAAATTATATGTGGACATATATAAATATATGTGTGTATGTATGCGTGTATCTAGTGTGTGCGCAATGTATAATGACGAGTGCCTGTGTGTGTATTTATGTCTGTACATAAATGTGTGTATTTAAGTATGTACATATAAATGCCTAAATACATACAAATATGTATATGCGTATGTGTATGTATATATGTGAACATATGTATACATGTTGACAGAGAGGAATGCGTATATGTGATCCTATGTTGGAAGGTAGTTATTTAGGTATATAAGTGTTTATATAAGAACAACAATACGTATGCAGGTAGGGTGAATGTTATTATGCATGGGTGCATACGTGTATGTATAAATGAAGGCATTTGTGCAGGTAAATAGGTGAGTAATTTGGTTAATAAGTAGGTTTCTATGGAGACAGAAATGAATCTGTCTCGTCAGGTGCTTGTTTTTGTCCATTCTAATTTAAAATGTCCACACATTTCGCCCGGTTTATGGAGACGTCGTACATAAATGGTTAACTGTACTTCAGAGTCATTCAGGTAATACAACGATCTATCTCTCCCTCTCACTCATTCAACTCTCCCCTCTTTCTTTCCCTATGCATATATTACATATATACACCATACATGCATACATACACGTACTATCTTGAATTTTCATTGTACACAAACATACACACACATACATATATATGTGTGTGTGTTATTGATGTGTATGTATGTATGTATGTGTATATATATATATATATATATATATATATATATATATATATATATATATATATATGTGTGTGTGTGTGTATATATATATGTATGTATATATGTATGTATGTATGTATGTAGTATCATTTTAGAGGCCTTTGTACAATTTCAGTTTGTTATAAGTTTTTTTTCCTATTTATGAGTGTATTAATCTGTAAAAAGAAAAAGTGAAAGAATTTATTATATTTTCGAATTTTTAATACATTTGCTTTTAAGCTGTTGGTCACAGTTCATCGTTTCTACGTTCACAACTATAGAGACACTGTCGTAATTTTTGAAGTTCTAATCATACGTTTAAAGTATTTGCATGTCTCCATAAAATACAATTGAAATATCTTTATTTTTTTCTCTTCTGGATGAACACACACACATATATATTATATAGATACATATACACATATACGTATACATACATACATACCTGCATACATATATATACATACATTCATGGATACACACACATACATTCATGGATACACACACATACATACATACATACATACATAAATAAATACATACATACTTACATACATACATACATACATACATACATACATACATACATACATACGTACGTACATCCAAACATACATTCTTTTATTGACGTTGATATATTAGTTGTATTAAGCCCTCGAAATCTTATGTATAGATTACGTCTCTCATATGGATAATAAAATTTAAAATTATACAAGGACTTTACAATGACCATATATACTCTTTTCGTTTAAACACGTACTAATTCATGCATGTGTGTATGTTGTGTGAGTGTGTGTGTGTGTATGTGTGAGAAAAAGAGAGAAAGAGAATGTGTGTGTGTGTGTGTGTGTGAGAGAGAGAGAGAGAGAGAGAGAGAGAGAGAGAGAGATTGCCTTTATTTATGTGTGTGAACTTATCTATCCTTTTGTATTTATATATATTTCTCCGTATACTTGTTTATTACTGCATCATTCTACCGTCTACTAGTTGTTGTCTACTTCTGTGTATTTACATGCATATTAACTCATCTAATTTCCAAATATCTCGCCTGTAAATTTCTTATATACATACACATACAAATATATGTATGTATATGTATAAATGTATGCGTGTATGCATGTATGTGTGCATATATATGTCTGTTTACATGTATGTGTATATAGGGAGCAGCTGCTTTTCAAGCTTGTTAAATTAAACACAACTGGGTTTGAGCTTTTTTTCATACTTCATTATTAGTCTTTTATATTCGGGTTACAACAGCCTTCCGACGTCCATTAACGTTTTATTACGTTCTCGATCATATCGACTAAAAGAAATGGGATGGCAGAGGCTTTTATTATATGCAACAAACACTAAGTGAATTATATTGTTACTTACTGGTACATTCATCATTATGATATTTAAACTGTTTAACCGTTAACTTCATGGTACATTGACTATTAATAACAGTTTTTAAAAAGACATATCTATGTCCTATTTTCTTTAGCTGTAACCAAAGTTTCCACAGCTAATCTAGTTTTATTTTTACGCAACTCAGTATAGAATGACTGTGTTATCAAGTAATGTTTTTCTATCTAGTTTTGTTTCGTATTCTGTCTGAATTACGCTCTGGTGTCATAGTGCCTTGTAGTAAATGCATGACCGATCAACGGAAAAAGAGTCTGATAGATGTAACAATAGTTTGAGTCTTGAAATTTTCAATTTATATTAAGCTTGTTGGCTGAAGTATCTTCTGTACCTTTCAGATTTGTGGTATCGTCAAGTTGAGAATGTTCTTAATTTTCGTGTTTGGTGATGTTTTAACTTTTGATTCCTATTATGTTTATTTTATTTTATAACATTTTCAATCATATATTCATCCATTCTATAAATATCATGCATTGGTCCGTGTAGAATATATCATGTACTTGGTTTAAGTGTTTTTACTGAGTATTGTAACTACCATGTGTCAGAGGATTTCGTATTATTTAATATTTATATTGCTAACTCCACTGACATGGTTCACTATCGGTTATTAACAACTGCTTGCTTAGTTCATTTTGATTTTCTATATACATATATATATGAGTGTATGCATATGTGTGTGTGAGTGTGAGGGAGGGAGGGAGCGAGGGAGGGTGGGAGGGGGAAGGGCGTGAGGGAGAGTCTGTACATTTATCTTTGTAGGGTTCTGCATATACGCACGCGCATAATTTTAGTCACTGTGACTTCCATACTTCTCTTGTAGTGACATCGTCAGACTATCGGCAAAACTCCGAAGTCACTATGAATAGAAGTACCTATGAGATTTGACACTGTTCCTGTAGCGAGTCATTAGTCTCTGTTTACAGATTTTTATCATTTTTTCATATATTCTTTACTTATATTAAATTGCCTTTATCTATCTATCTCTCTGTCTATCGCTCTCTCCCCTCATCTCTGTCTCTCTTCTTCTCTCTCTCTCTCTCTCCCTCTTTATATATATATATATATATATACATATATATATATATATATACATCTATATATATATATATATACACATACACACATACACACACACACACATGTATGTATGTATGTATGTATTATGTATGCATGTATGTGTATATATAGGTGAGCACAAGTGTGTACGTACGCCGCTATATTTATTTATTTATGTGTTTCAGCCAAGTGGCTGCGGTCATGCTGGTGTATATATAAATATAAAAATGGAACAGAAAAACACAATAGAGGACAATAAAACATTCGGACAGATAGGCGATAAAAAGGCGGACTGGAGAAACAACAATTAGAAGGATAGGGAAAAAAAAGACCAGTCATTCGTGGCCTTCTTTCCTCAGTCAAGTTACCAGAAGTCCTTACTGTTTCGGGCAGTTACACTTCAGACAGTTCGATCTGGTTGCCCCCCAAAAAGTCTAAGCTAAGAGCATTAGATTTTTTGTAGGTTAGCGAATGTGTACGGCAACAAAGACCAAAAACGGAGAACATGGTACACAATTACAAATACAAACAACAAGAATATAACAAAAGGTGTCTTTCGACTGAGAACGAATGAAATTGAGCTGGTGTGTATGAAGTGAAAGTCTAAAGGCAGGAACATAGGAGGTGGACATAAGAGGTATTGGCGGTCGACAGTCAGGCCAAGGAAGAAAGATCATGGCTCGTCGGACACCGGTCACGTGGAAGGAGGAGAGAGGGGTAAGGGACAGCGGAGTTGAAGGATTAAAACAAAAATCATAGAGACAAAGGGAAAGGTACAGGGGCGGTAAACGAGGGAGTAAAGTGGGAGGTAAAGAAAGAGAGGGCCAAGAAATGTGAGAGAGAGGGGAGAGAGAGAAATAAAAGAGGAAGAAAGTATGAGTGAGGACTTATATATACATATACATATATATATATATATATATATATATATATATATATATATATATATATTTACTTTGCAAGATTTTTTATGTGAAATCGTGTGTTGAAACAGATGTTGTACTTGGGGATGGTCATATTGCCAGTTTAGCCAATAAAAACACACGCACTGTATATTTCGTGTTAATTTGCTTCAGCTTTATATTACATTACATTACATTAATCCTATTTCGGCCAGAGTTCTTTCGTCACACTTCTGTGACCTCATCAGTGGTCCTTTGCTTTCTTCTTTCTTATGTGTGTCTCACCTTGCTAACTATCAGCCATTTTGTATTTTGTATTCCTATTGTATGTGTCTACGCCTGCGTATCCTTCAATGTGTCTATGTTTTTGTAAGTGCATGTGTGTGTATGGGGAGTGTCTGTATTATCTATATCCTCTGTTAATACATATTCGTTTGTTTTTGTTTTTATTTATTTATTTGTTCATGTGTTTATACCTACTTTTCTTTTCTTTTTTGTATTTAATTTAATTTTGTTAACGTATGTAGTCTTTAATTCCATTTGTTTATCTATGTATTGTATTGTATTATATTTTGTTCATACTGTTATTGGTTTATGGGGAATGTATTGTCATATGTTGTGGTTTGTGGTTTGTTAGGGGTATGTGTCAGTGTTCCATTCCAGTTTCCTATTCAGGCTAGGTTTATCTTCTATTATGTTTGTAGCTTCTGTAATTTGTCTAAGTGCTGCATCTCTGCTATGTGTGGATAAGATTTTAATTTCTATGTTGTTGAGTGAGCCTCCATGTTCTTGCTCAGCGTGCTGGTACAGAACTGATGAGCTCTTCCCTTCCTTAAGTTCCAGCCAATGTTCATTTGCCCGCTCCCCTATGCTCCTTGCTATTTCGCCTACATATGTCGTTGTCTTGTTACTGCATCGTCCCTCTGTACATCTTATAGTATAAACCACATTTCTGGTTTTACAGTTCGTTTGTGGGCTAAATCTACATACAGTACAGTTCCTATCAGTGCAGGGGGTTCTACTAAAAAGGTATGTTCTACTGATAAGGGATTTGATAGGGTTGCCTGGCCTTTCAACAACCTTAATTCTTAGCTTAAGTTTGTCTAGGGCCCTTCTAAAGCGGTACGCCAGTTCGCCTCTAGGGGTGGTGTTGACGAACATGACGCTCTGGTATTTGTGCCTATCATACCATGAGTTGGCCTTCCCTATTTTCTTCTTAATCCTTTCTATGGTGTTCCATGATTTGCTCCTATAGAGTGGGCAAATCCCATTCCTATCGTTACGTCTGATTGTTTCAAATTTCTTCATAGCTCCTTTGTATACTCTGATCCTTTCTTTATGGCTGTAACCTGAGAATTGCATGCGGTGAACGAAATGTTGTATATGTCTCTTTAACTCTGTGGGGTTGCACATGCAGGGCACATTTCGCATTACTCTGACGAGGTCTGCCATCAATATATTGAATTTGGCATTGTCCGCAATAGCCGACTTCCGGTGGATCAGGTATTTGGAGGCCATAGGTTTTGCATAGTGTGAATGGAGGATTCGGGTTTTATTATTCTCAGTTTCTAGCCAGAGTTCGGTATCTAATACAGGTAATCTATGGTTAGGGTGTTTAGTAGGGTAGTCTATCGTAACTTTAATACTCTGGTGGATGGAGTTAGCTATTTGCTGGATGCTCTCCATGGTATTATTTTCTATTTCTATTTCAGGGGTACTCTCTTGTGGGGGTGTCTTTACCACTAAGTTGATATCATCGACATATCGAGAGTACATATTCACGAGTATGGAGTTCTGTGTCAGGCGTTCCTTAAGCCTTCTGTTCCACCATACCATGAAGAGATTGGCCACATCACCGGCGATACTAACACCGATGGCTGCTCCCTCGTCCTGGGCATATAATTTGTTGTTAATGTGTGGCCTTTTAGGGTAACCTTTATACTAGCTCCTAGTGCATGTGCGATCATTTTTTTTACCTGATGAATATTAGCGGGGGTCCGTATGGCTCTGGTCCATCCACTCCATCTCTCTATAGGGGTCTTCTTAGGTAAGAAGTCAAGGTAGAAAATGCTAAAATAATTTTATAAAAACATTTCAGTCCCGGTTTCAGTCATTGAGACTTTTTCAATTGTAAGTATGGAAAACAATTAAATTTTGGAAAAATTAAAAGAAAAGTTTTTTTAAAGAATATTTGCATAGTGTTCAAATACAAGGGGCATTTTCCTTGTTTTTTCCTCTCACTGTCTCTCTTGTTTACTCGTGTGGGTTCGAGGTCGTTGTGAATTCTTGGCAGGGAAGAAGAAGAAGAAGAAGAAGAAGAAGAAGAAGAAGAAGAAGAAGAAGAAGAAGAAGAAGAAGAAGAAGAAGAAGAAGAAGAAGGAGGAGGAGGAGGAGGAGGAGGAGGAGGAGGGGGGAGGAGGAGGAGGAGGAGGAGGAGGGGGCGGGGAGGAGGAGGAGGAGGAGGGGAGGAAGTGCCATGATAGTAGTAGGATGTTAAATGGTCAAGCACCCTGAAAGTGACTTGTTGTGGATGGTAGTAGTGATTGAATTCTTGAGACATCTCTTTTGAATGCATTGTTTATAAAATTTGATAGGTGTTATTGTAAACAGTAATAGTATTAAAGTTAGGAAGGAAGTGGCGGAGAGGAAGAGGACGAAGAAGAAGGGGAAAGAGAAGGGAGAATAATAAAGGAATGCAGGTGGTATGATAGTAGTAGGATGTTAAATGGTTAAGTAACCTAAAAGTGTTTCGTTATGGATTATAGCAGTGATTTGGACTGTTTTTTTAATGAATTCTTGGGAATCACTTGAGTGTATCATTTTTAATATTTGCATGTGTGTTTGTGTTATTCTAAGGCCGAGGTGGATATGTCGTTTGTTGTAGATGAGTTCAAAAGGGGTCTGCATTTTGTAATAAAGAGAGTCTCTTTACTAATTCGTTGGCTACAGATTGTATCGTCCCTGAATTGGGAGAAGGGAAAAATTCTGAAGCTTGGATTTTTGTTATTGGCGCAAATGTCGATGTGTTGGTTGAATGCTATTTTTCTGTTTGGGGGAATTTTGATCTGGGATCTGTGCAGAGTCATCCTTTGACGTAGACTGTTTTTGTTTGGCCTAAGTATTGCTTTCGACACCCAGAGCAGGTTAGTGCGTATATCAGGTTCTCCGAAGCACATGTTGCGCTGCTTTTCACTGTGAAATGTTGTCCCTGTTTGAAGGAGAACTCTGATCTCTCAATTAAATTGACGCATATCCCACAGTTGGGTCTTCCGCATTTTTTTACTGACGGCTTCTGTGTTGTTGTTGAACGTTTTCGGGCTTATGTTAGGAAACTTTTCATAGATTTGGGTTGTCTCTTGCTTTTAATGATGGTGTGTGTTTGGAGGATTAATTTCATTTTGTAGTCCTTTTTTAGCAGAGGAATGTTTTGAAGGATGGTGTCGAACGCTTCATTGTTGAGAGGGATGTGTGTGGAGATGTACGGTAGGGCTTTTGGTTGTAAATCCTTCTTTAATTTGGGATGTCTGAGTTCGTGGATGTTGAGTTGAAGGGCACGTTGAAAGCATATGTCAATTAGTGAAGGTGGGTAATTCCTGGTGATGCGTGTATCCTTTAGTTTATGTAGTCGTGTGTCTCTGGTGTTTGCATTAGAAAGTATATTCTCAATTACACCAGATGTGCCATCAAAACTCTTGATTGGACTTTTGTCAGGTGGAGAAGAGCCATGTAAGGAACGTGAAGAGAGCACAGCATAAAGACAGAAAGTCACGGTGGTGCTCCAGCATGACCACAGTCATTTGACTGAAATGCATAAATAAATAAATAAATATACATACATATATATATATATATATATATATATATATATATATATATATATATATATATATATATATATATATATATATATATATATATATATTCAGATAAAGGCGAAAGACATAGTGGTTCTCGGGTGTTGCACTTATGATTGTGAGATCGCAAGTTCGATTCCCATACCGTGCGCGTTGCGTTGTGATCATTTCATCCTCTGACATGTGGCTCATAGTGCACCTGCAGAGGTAATGTCGGTTTGATGGCGGGAGTGAGCTAGCAGAAACGTTAGCACGCCGGCCGAAATGCTTAGCGGTATTTCGTCTGTCTTTGCGTTCTGAGTTCAAATTCCGCTGGGGTTAACTTTGCCTTTCGGGGTCGATAAATTAAGTACCAGCTGCGTGCTGGGGTCGATCCAATCGACTAGCCCCCTCCCTAAAAATTTTGAGTCTTGTGCCTGGAGTAGAAAAGAATGTGTACACAAATCACTATAAACAAATCATCTGTGTGATTGTTCGGCAAGAAATTTTATTCTTTATTGGCCACTAAGGGCTACATATAAAGGGACAATACAGGACGGACAAGGTGAGCTCGTACGCAGGTACGGCAACAAAGAGAAATGATTGAATGAATTAAAAATAGGTAACGTGTATACATGTTGAAAATTGAAAAAGTTTACAATAAAATAAGAATAACAAGATACAGTGTTGGAATTAGAGAGCCCACAAGCCACGAGCTACACTCCTCTCACAAGTGAGACATAAGGGTTCGCGCTCAAATTAGACACATCCATAAGTAACCGGTGTGTCATTTGCATCCATCAAGTCACAAATATGCGCGGCGGCAATGGTACACACACACTCTCTCTCTTTCTTTCTCTCTCTGTCTCTCTCCAGCCTTAGTTTCCTTTTCAGGCAATAGATGTTATAGTTGGTTAAACCAATGCCAGAGGTTGCCCGTCCTCAAACATTTCACTGGCTTCAACCACACAACCTCTTTCACCGTAGCTAATAAGCAGAGAAAAATTGCCTACCTTTCTCGGTTAAAGGAAGGCAGTGGGACAATCTTGCTAATGGACTTTATAATGACAACTGTGCTCCTCCCAAATATGACAGTATGTGTTCGACATAAACCCATAGGTCCGAAATCAAAGGACACCGAACGATTGCATACAGAACGGTTTCATCGCTCTGCTCTCATCTCGTGTGACTGCACTTTTGGTCTGGTATATTATAGTAGAGATAGGCAGCTGAAAGCGACTGAGTAGGTTAACAAGGCATGAGTCCCATTTTTTATTTGAAGTTGAGCAAACACAATCTGCCTTTGCATCTAGAATTGTGTTAAAGTCACCTACTAACACTAACGTGCATGACAACCCAAGGAAGGCCTCTAGGTGCTTGAAGTAGTCACATTGTTCTGTGTCGTTTGGAGCATAGGCAGAAACCAGTCTGAAGACACTACTCCTACTATGCATCACGTTAAGGACAACCAGCTTACCCTCTGGATCCACAAAGATTGTCTTGGTTTCTAAATCCAAGCCTTTCCGGAATAAGACCACAGTGCCCCCATTTCCTCTGGGCTGGCATGGAGATATGTAGATCTCGTAACTATTGAAGAGACGCAAGAGGGCTTGCGGCCCGGACAGACTGGTTTCGCTGGTGACTATGACATCCAAATCCCATGACCTGAGATCGTTTAGCAAGCGTGGTTGCTTCCAATATGATCCCAGACCACGTATATTCAAACTGCCAAGCTTGAACAAAACCATGAGGGGAGAGGAAAGAAATTGTTCACCTACTTTGATTTTTCAGGGGTGGGGTAGGTGTATTCCCCCCTTCCCGGTGTGTGCATTGTATACTGCAGTTGTAGAATTCCAATGTCTTCCGGAAATTTTTCTTTAAGTTCGATATATGTTTGGCTGTTAATTTTTATAAATTTTATGTGTGCTGGAATTTGGGCGGGGGTGAAAGGTGTGATTCGGGGATTTATGTTAGTGTATTCTGTTAAATGTGCATTATTAGTATTTATTGCTGTTGTGTTAACGACTGAGTCAGATGTGTGCAGTGCTAGTGTATGAGTGAGAGGTCTGCTTGTGGTGTGGTGTGTAACTGTGAAGCGGCAGGAGCTCGGGGAAGTGTTTTCCGTTTCCTTCTTTTTCTTGGCAACTTCTTTCCATTCCTGGTGTATGGTATTGTTGGTAGAGTCGTCTTGTACTTCTGTAGTATTGTTGTTAGAGGTTGGTGAGAGGCTTTGTTTGGAGGTTTCCCCATTACTCTTTACTTGTTTCAGTCATGTGACTGTGGCCATGCTGGAGCACCGCCTTTAGTCGAGCAAATCGACCCCAGGACTTATTCTCTGGAAGGGAAGCCTAGTACTTATTCTATCGGTCTCCATCGGGAGAATTTTTTGCTTTAGCATCTGGGGTAGACCTTGTTGGTGGTGCAGGGATAGTTTTAGTGTCATTTGCCTCGGCCTGGTTTTGTAGAGGCTCATTTGGTGGAGGGTGGCCCATTGCTGCAGGAGCTTCTGATGTGGCTCTTTTGCTTACATTTGTAGCATCTAAACCTTCGTCCCTCCACCACGACTCGGAGAGCTGTACCATCTGGTAATTTCACCGGGTCTGGAATTAATTCTACGTCTTGTTGGGTGGCCTAGATTATATTTTCCAGGCCTTGACCCCATCAGTTTTGTTGGTGCAGCTTTGTGACTTGCAGTATAGAAATACTGCTTCCCAGATCAAGTAAGACAGCCGTCACAAGCGACACTACGTCGATTTCTGGTGGGACCTTCCCTCTTTTTATTTTTGAAGTACGTCGACCCATGAATGTTCGGTTTTAAGTCATTTTCTTGGCTGGTGGTAGAATTCGAACTTGTAGTTTTTTTTTGTATCAACTGGGTTTTCCTCCTCCTCTCACTCTCTCTCTCTCTCTCTCTCTCTTCATGAGTGAGAGGCGGGAAAGCTTCATCGTACACTTCTGGTAAGTGGACGCTGTTTTCCATTGGTTTGAATTCAATATTAACGTCGGCAGGTTGATTATTGAAGTAAGTCGGTCTGTTCATCAAACCTATTGTTGGTAGTTGCTCCCAATGGGGCGAACCTTCTAGGTTCCGCAAAACGTCAACCACTAAGCGGGGTTGAATTAAGAGAACCAGCAAAAAACACAAGAATTTTAGGCGGCTCAAGCAAATAACTCAGTGACACAGCGAGCAAAAGCACACATTCGGCAAGAAATTGCCTAACTCTCCTGCGTCGTTTAACAACGGGAGACTTCAGATTAAATATAGTGAAATGGAAATTTCAATTAACAAAGATTATCTTTGCAACATGCACGCGTGTATGAGTGTGCGGGTGAGTATGCATTTATAGAGTGTGTGCATGTGTGTGTGAGTGTGTGTGAGTGTGTGTGTGTGTGTGTGTGTGTGTGTGTGTGTGTGTGTGTGAATGCGTGTGTGTGCATGTCTATGTATAACATGTGTGCGCGTGCGTGTTTCGTATGTTTATATACGTACGCATGTGAGTATATTTTGCTAATTATAATTAGATTTACGGTTACTGCTACGCTGCAAATGGATAGACTCGATATTTGGAATCTAATGAATAAGTTAGGAGTAAAATAATGTAGAAAATTCAAGAACCTTCTTTCCAGAAGAAGACGATATCATCGGTTAACTGCATTCTATTTTTTGGCGTTTTGTTGGTATTCATCCATTACTGTTTCTCATGAGGTATCTACACATATTCTTTTATTCTTCTTTTTGTTTCAGTCATTTCACAGCAGCCATGCTGGAGCACCGCCTTTAGTCGAACAAATCGATCTTATGACTTATTCTTTGTAAGCCTCGTACTTATTCTATCGGTCTCTTTTGCTGAACTGCTAAGTAACGGGGACTTAGACACACCAACATCGGTTGTCATGCGATGATTCGGGAACAAACACAGACACACAAACATATACATGCATATACATATATATATATATATATATATATATATATATATATATTTATACGAAGAGCTTCTTTCAGTTTCCGTCTATCAAATCCATTCACAAGGCTTTGGTTGGTCTGAGGCTATAGTAGAAGACACTTGCCCAAGGTGCCACGCAGTGGGACTGAACCCGGAACCATATGCTTGGTAAGCAATCTACTTACCACATAGCCACTCCTGCACCTATATATATATATATATATATATATATATATATATATATATATATATATATATGTATGTATGTATGTATACACATACATACACATACATACTACATGCATATACATATATACATGTATATACATACATGCATACATACATGCATACCTACCTACATACATGCATATATATATATTCGTATATACATACATGCATTTATACACACATACATATATATTATGTACATGCATATATGCATACATACATGCATACATACATACATATATACATACATACAGGTGTGTATATGTGTATGAGTATATGTATTAGTGTTTATGTGGTGGGGTAGTAGGTGAGTTAAATGCGAAAAAAAAAGACAACTTTGCGAGACGCTCATTATTGACAGTGATGGACCGTTTAGGTGAGTAAGCTTAGTCTAATTCCATCTTAGGAGATTACACAGATTTTGCTCAGTCAGGCGAGGCTTGCAGGCATGAGAGTGCGGTGGGGGAAGACCAAGCACAGGGAATAGTGGGTTACTTTTATAACTGGAGTAGGGTCAACGAACCTACCTATTGTTTGTGGACACCAGTCATGAGTTAGTAATTTAGTTGACACACACACATACACACACACACACACACACACACATATATATATATATATATATATATATATATATATATATATGATATCTATATGTGTATGTGTGTGTGTATATATGATATATATATATATATATATATATATATATATATATATATATATATATATATGATATATATGTATACATATACATATATATACATTATACACACATACAAATATACTTACATATATGTATGTATGTATATATATATATATATATATATATATATATATATATACATACATACATTCAAATATACATACATATGCATAAATACATATATACATACATGTATATACATGTACATTTAAATATGTGTGTGTATAATCTATACGTCTAAATATACATGTACATACAGGTATATATGTATATATATATATATATATATATATATATATATATATATATATATATATATATATACATATATATTTATTATATATATACTTACATATATATATATATATATATATAATATAAATAATATATATGGTATATATATATGTATATATAATGTATGGATATATGTACATCTGTATACGATATATATAATATATATGTGTGTGTTTATGTATGTATGACGGATTTAAATGTAGCTATGTATAGGAGAGAAACACATTCACATTCGCTTATACCAGCATATACATATACATATACACATCATACACACACATAACAATGTTGATTGTTCTTATCTATTATTGAGGTGGTCATCCTATTCTGCACCTACAATGCCGAATGATGAGAAAGTGTGACACTTCAACTCTTTCTTTAGAGACTCCAAAAGGTATTGTCCAGTTTGGCATGGCTAACTATCCCATGCAATTCTCAGCAGACAGAACGTTTTAACGACTTCTTTCTTTACTGGTGATAAACATCATAACATTACCATTAACAATGCTGCTGACATTATCACCACCGCTACCACTACTAGCCCAGCTGCCGCCACCACCGCCACCACCACCACCACCACCACAATACCATCACTACAATATCATAGCTCTACCACTATCATCACATTATGTAGCACCACCTTGTCGTGCCTCAAATAACTCCCCTCTACCACCATCACACTTCAATCTTCTAATATCATCATCATTACTATCAGTAGAACAACGGTGACAACAACTACAATAACAATGACAATAACAACGACAACAACAACAGTTGTACTATTAGAATCTGTAGTACATGTGTTGCTATGCTGTCGTTAATATTTTTACAGTAATGATAGTCATTTAATTTTAATAACACACCTGTATTTTACAACTGTCCTGTACAATGTGATTATTTGTGAAGTGGGAGGGTAAAAGGAGTTGGAAGGTGATACGGAAGAGTGGAAAAGAAGTAGATCTTGCAAAGCAGACGTGGGGAATGAGAAGTAGAGAGACGAAAAAAAAAAAAAAGATGGAAATGTGAACGGCGACAAAAAAGCCAAGAAAAGACTTGACGATGATCACCAGCATTATGATGGTGATGATTAAAACAGAATAAGTGACTAATAATATGAAGGCGATGAAGCGAAAACAGTAAAGGTGATGAAGGTGTGCGTTGTTTAGATGGTGGTGAAAATCAACAGCTGACGTGATGATGTTTGATCTTCTTTGTGTTACCGAGTGATACCGCAGAAACTGTGGACAGTAACATCTTCCAATTTACCACTTTTGTGCTATCCTCCTCCTCTTGGTTGTCGTCGTCAACGCCGTCATCTTTGTCAATTATATATCAATGTATGTCACTTCAGCATCACATAAAAAGCAAATAAAGACAAAAACAAATGACACTGTAGATGAAGAAATCAAGAAATTGTGGGACAGTCACATGCACATGCGCGCGCACACACACATACACACTCATAAATATACAGACAAATACTGTACAAGAAAACTTCTTATCAAAATTATATCCACCTAAATAGGATGTGTCATAATTACCATTATGTAATTAAGACTAGCCCCACTTGAGAAGGAGAGAGTATCTCTAAATTAAAGAATTCTTCAAAGGAAAACGACAAGTTTATTGTCTGGGATGAGAGAAGAGTCATAGACACATGATTCTGGCTCAGTAGCTTTCATCAGCAGGTCACTTGTCTGACCCTTTCTCCAGTAACGAAAGTACTTAGGCATATACAATACAGAGGTGAAAGTAGCTGTCCCAAAAATATATACACTCATCGAATGATTATAAAGTTAGAGTTTATTAAAATATATTTTATTTCAAAAAATTTAATAGAGTCTACAGACGGAATTCAGATTTTTTATGAAGCCTGTTTTCAAAATAATGACCGTTCTGGTCCAGATGCTGTCGATTACTCGAAGCAATGGAATCGCAAACATCGTGAAACATTTCGTTGGGTACTTGTGTACATTTTCGTTCAATGTCTGTTCTCAGTTCGTCGATTGTTTTCAATTTTGTACCGTAAAGTTAATCTTATAAGTATCTCCATACTTTAAGTATGGTGAACACGGAAGGTGTTCCACTGAACTTCATATCCAATCTACTTCTTTCGCAAAATCTCAACATGGTAGGCCCTTACACTATTATGGTAGTAATGTATGGGTAAACCCCGTCTTTTTCTAGAGAATTTTCAAATGGAGTTGGCCTTTAATTGCCATTTCGTAATTATGTCACATTCTTTAGGGACGGAGATAAGTTTTATGAATCAAGAATTTACATTGTACGGTAGTTGATATATCATTGTTTGTGTACGTTATTTGACTACATTCCTCTAGCCACTCTGAGTAATTTCTCATAGTTCATCATTGAGAAAATTATGTAAATTACCAAGGCCACAAATGTGTTCAACAACTAGAGGCTCAGTAAAAAAAGCAGTTTCACTTTGTTTTGATAAATCTGAGGTCATAAATGATTTATCGAGAGTGTGTATGTTACTGAAAGCAAAATAATTGCGAATGAGTCTCTTCTATGTCCGAAAGACTCGCTAGATTAGAAAATTGGCCTCAATTAGCTCAGTGATCTATGATCCACTTTATTGATTACAAATTTAGAAAGGACCGAAACTGACTTGAAAACATGAACTTATTACGAGATAAATGTATAAGATACACATGATAACAATGTTGCATCTAGAATCTTACCGCAGAAATATTAGGCAGTAGCCTCGAACATTAACACTTGTCTGTGGGATTTGTATAAGCTGTGTATGACAGGTATTTTGAAACCCTACTCAATCAGTATTTTCCTACACAATTCTCGAAAAATCATTCTTGGCCTCGGATTTCTCAAACCAAACGAGGTGAAACTGCCTTGTGTTGAGCCTCTAGTTGTTGAATGGGTGGGGGGACACAATTATGTGTAGAAGTCGCCTAAAATACACAGATGTTATTCCAATATTCGGGTGGTAGATATGGTTAAACTTTATTCAACATTAACGAATATCTTAAAAGTAAGATAGGCATTCGAGTCTTATGTCCAATAATGGACAGTATTGATACCACATGCACTAATTTCAGTACCTTGGTATTTCAGCTTCTACTTGCCAAGTACTAAAATTTCCGTCAACCTTTCTAAGGTGCACTCTTTTAAAACAATATCTAATTTTTCAAATACTGACAATACTGTTGCACGAGAATCGTAGAATTAATTAACCAACTTCTGCAGGAGAACACATCAGCGAGATCAAGAGCAAAAATCTGTTTCCTAAAATTTCGGGGATGTTGCGCAATACAGATGTACGTTTAGAATAACTTTGTAGCTTCGATATGGGTAATAGCGATTCCAGAAAAAGTGTTAAAATCAATATCCTAGCCTACCATGGATATTTTCGTCACTTGAATGGTAATCTTTAAAGTGGGCATTTGTGGAGCCTATCCAAGTGTGTGGCGGTTTGAGAGTGGTTTACGCTCGCATTACCCCTTTAACTGATGTTATCAACTAGATCATAGTTATGGAAATTTACAGAGTTTTGTAGCGATGATGATTTTAAATACAAGAAGCTTTCAACAATTGCAAATATTTCTAGGGAAAGGTCCTATGGTGATGGGCTGCGCTCTTATGGCCTACATCTGGAAGAGATGTAATTTAGAATCACCTTTGCAGTTGAGGATGATTTCTCTGACAGACATAGGTTATCAGTGAAATACTTGTCTTTATTTTGCTTGATTTCATTCTTAACCATAACACACTAGCAATAGTTTCACCTATAAATTATCCGGTCATTGTCTTTCATAGAACAACAATGCTGATTGGAAATTACAAGATAAGATCCAAAGCGCTTATATCCGGCAGGCAACGAAGTAGCGTTTTCACATATGCATACAAATATTAATGTTTACTCTCAACAACTATGAGATCAGCCATACCAATCATAGCGAATAATGAAGTACTTCAGAGTTACAAACGCTTTCAAAAAAGATTCACAGCTCAGTAACTGGTAAGAATTCAAAAGAAGTGCTTCCCGATTCAGTTGAAAGTTTCCTGAAGATGTACCACATTAAAATCAAATATTTGAAAAATGGTGTTATCAAATATAATATCTGGTGGGGGGGGGGTTGCCAATCAAACATGCAGCAGTTGTAAGAATAGAAGACAAACATGATGAAAGGCGACACAAACGACAAACCTTGCATGACATAGTACCACTTCTTACTTACACATACAGTCAATCAAATCTTGTGGTTTCAAGATTAGGATTACCTACCATCAAATACATGCTTCTAGGGTACATCATAATGAATCTCATCGTGGCACTCCGTCGGTTACGACGACGAGGGTTCCAGTTGATCCGATCAACGGAATAGTTTGCTCGTGAAATTAACGTGAAAGTGGCTGGGCACTCCACAGACACGTGTGCCTTTAACGTAGTTCTCTGGGCGATTCAGCGTGACACAGAGTGTGACAAGGCTGGCCCTTTGAAATACAGGTACAACAGAAACAGGAAGTAAGAGTGAGAGAAAATTGTGGTGAAAGAGTAGAGTAGGGTTCGCCACCTTCCCTTGTCGGAGCCTGGTGGAGCTTTAGATGTTTTCGCTCAATAAACACTTTCAACGCCCGGTCTGGGAATCGAAACCGCGATGCTACGACCGCGAGTCCGCTGCCCTAACTGCTGGGCCATTGCGCCTCCACTGGACCATTGTGCCTCTACAGTGAATCCCATAACAAGAAATTGTCAGTTAATATGATGAAGTATAGAAATATGAGCTAGCAATGACAGAGGAGGTACAATGAAACCTTAATGGGTAATCGCACTGTATTAGCAAATGAAACAGTACATCGTGTATCCCAGCAAATGAAACAGTACATCCTGTATCCCAAACAGATGAGCAAGAGGTAGTGAAGAGATTAGGATTTTTATAAAGATATTCTTATACGTCAAAGCTCTTCTGTGCATGCGCACTGAAGATATATCTTACACATATGAAACGTTAAGAATTAGTGTTAGTTGTCTTGTTCAAGGCACATCTCGGCCGACAACGGGATACGAATTACTTCCCAGAAACATTACTGTAAATTTATTTAAAACTATCATCTTTGCAAAACTCTATAAATAGATACCACATGTACCCTAGAGTAAGTCTTTGATTAACCTGAAATCCTTCCATAACCATATATAGCGACAGACTAGCATTCTATTCAGTAAAAACAATATCTCACGAGGGCTTGAAAACTGAGCCTCAAACGTATTGCAACCTAATTTGTTACGTTGAATATGAAAGAGAGAAAGAAAGAAATATAGAAACAAACAAATAAAATACAAAGAAAAACAAAGAAACAAATAAAGAGTGAAAAATAAGAAAAGATAATAAAAATAAAAGAAAATGAAGAATAAGCGAAACAAATATTTGAAGAGAAAAGGAAGAAATGAAATTGAAGACGGATGAGTGGAAAGGATGAAAAGGAAGACGAGGAGAAATGAATTAAAGGAAAAAATAATGAAAAAAAGAAGAAAAAAGTTTAATTGAAGGATGCAGAGAAGCTCAAACTGAAAGAAGGAAAGAAGGAAGTGTTATAGAAAACGTGTAAATATTGATAGAAAGTTTGGAAGAATTAAAAGAAAGGAAAATGGGAGTCTGAATTAATGAATAAATTGATGAAAGACAGGAAAAAGATCCAAACAGATTCAGTTGCAATGATCTTATCTTACCATCATAACATACTTGAGTTTTTTTCTTTCGTTCTCTTTCCAGATAACCTAATTCAAACTTCTTTCATATCTAAGTAAGTATCCCCAATATTCTTTAGGAGATATTCAGTATATGTATCTTTCATAACACGTTTAGAAACACTCTTCTAGAGCTACCCCTCCTAAATAGCTTACTTTTATTACTTTCAATGCTTGGCAAACCTATCCAATCCCCATAAAAGATTTCAGGCACGTAAAGAAACCTGCTTGCCCAATCCTCCGAGGCACAAATTACCATGGACACAGTTCATTTTCAATCACCAACTGATCTACAGAAGCTAAAATATCGCCTTTCCTCTATATCCAGGCCTTTCTGCAACAGTCACCTAACTTCTTGACATCGAATCGCAGACAGCAAGTTGGATATCGCTCAAAATAAATCCGAGTTTTACCAACATAAAAACAAATATCTACATATAAAGTATTTCCAAGCATGTTGTTACTAGAGTTTCAAAACAATCCCTTGATTTCCACTTCAGTCGGTTGACTCATACACACCTACAATCATACTGTCACTGTATCCTCTTTGGAGAAGTACTCTCCGAAGTATGACCTGCAGTTTCACGTCATTATTGGTCATCCCGCTTCGACTTCATCACTAGGTACTAATCGTGAAAACTCAGAAGTTGGTACGCATGTTGGACAAACGCTTATCACTTTATAGTTAGCCCAATCGTCATTCTGTAGGGATTGAAAAGTTAAGTTTGCGATGTATGCAGACCTAACCAGTTGAAAACCATACACATCTTCAGCAGGATTGAATAGTCAGCTGAGAGGTCAGGGACAAAAAGACAGAAGTACAATTGGCAATTAAGAAGCACAAAAGGACACAAATCCTCTTTGAAGATATATATATATATTTGTGTGTGTGTGTGTGTGTGTGTGTGTGTGTATGTGTGTGTGTGTGCGTGTGTGCGTGTGTGTGTGTGTGTGTGTGTGTGTGTGTGTGTGTGTGTGTGTGTGTGTGTGTGTGTGCGCGCGTGTGTGTGTGTGTGTATTGTTAAATACATATACTAATGTAAATGCTTTGTGTATTTTCCGGTGGCTGCAATGGTTTAGCGAAGTATATAACTCATGTTGCTGGTGTTTTAAAACACCTTCGAGCAATGGAGAAGCGGGATAACTTACCCTCAATTCCATTTGGGAATGATGGACATCGATATTTCTCTATTTTCGTGGCTTATCAACACCACATACCCGCCTGGGTTGAAGGCGAGTCAGCTAGCCAGTCCAACGATTTATATAACTGTCACTCCCAAATGGGATTGGGGGTGAGTTATCTCGCCTGTCTATGGCTCTAAGGTGCTATAACACCGGCGACATGAGAGTTATATACTCTGCAACGCAATTGCAGCCACCGGAAAATACATAAAGCATATATATTAATATATGTATTTAACAATAGTTATTATACTAGAGCTGCTTTTACTTCATATATATTCTTCATACTTCATACTAGTATATATATTTATATAAATGAGGATAAGATCAATATTTAAAATATCGATTTTATCAAGTGGCCAGCATGGGAATAAAAACCATCAAAGGTAATAATTATTTAAAATTATAATTTAGAGTATCTAAGAGATACCACCCAGCTGGAAATAGCAATCAAAGCTTGACTCTAAAACCACAATAAATGTTCATATAGCACCAGGAGAGAAGACGAAGAGACAAAATAAACTAGCAAAAATTACTGGATTATTCCAGATCCCAAATTTCTGGGTCTGCATAAGAAACGTTTTGCCTCATCAGTGGAATATACACAGAAAAGCACATAAATACAAATATATATATATATACAACATACGATATACTTACATATACGAACGTATACATACATATATATGCACGTATGCACACGACTAGTTTAAATTGCCCGCCTAAAAACTCCTCGTGCGATATCGTCAGAATATCACCGCAGTAAATATAATGACGAAATCGTCCTCTCTTCTGGTGCTATATGAACATTTATTGTGGTTTTAGAGTCAAGATTTGGCTGCTATTTTCAGCGTGGTGGCATCTCCTAGATACCTAGATACCCTAAATTATATATATATATATATATATATATATATATATATATATATATATATATATATATATATATATATATATATATATATACATATATATATATATATATATATATATATATATATATATATATATATATATATATATATATATATATATATATATTAGGTTGGCAATTAATCTAATTAATCAACAATGTATTCACACTTGTTTACAATTTCTTCCCATCGTTCAACAAGATTGTCAATACCGCGTTGGTAGAAATCACCCGATTTCGACTCGAAAAACTGATCCAACCAATCTCTCAATTCTGCATCAGTATTGAACGAAACTCCGTGCATAACATTTGAAAGAGATCGAAAGAGGTGGAAATCCGTTGGTGCCAAATCAGGAGAGTACGGCGGGTGTGGCAGCATTTCCCAGCCATGCGTTTGAATGACTTCGTTGGTCATATTGGCGATATGAGGGTGGGCGTTGTCGTGCAGCAGAACTCCATGCTGACGATTAGGACCTTTCTATTGAATAGCCGTGTTGAGTCGTTCCATCTGTTGAACATGGAGTTCTGCGTTGACCATTTGGTTCTGTTCAAGCAATTCGTAATGGATAATCCCTTTCCAGTCCCAGCATACGCACATCGTTTTACGCGGATGAAAATCTTGTTTCACGCGCGGTGTCGCTTGTTTACCGAGGCTAAGCCATTCCTTTCACTGCTTCATATTTATGTACAGGCACCATTTTTTGTCGCCAGTAACGATTCGCAAAGAAATCATTGCTTGTGTCCATGAGTTGAGCGTTGACGAGCAAGCAAACCAGCGGAGATTGTGGCTCGTTGATTTTTGTTGTTGTCACTTAAAGCATGCGGAACCCATGCTCCATACTTCTGAACCTTTCCTATCGAGTGAAGATGCTTCTCTATAGCAGTGTGGGCGCATTCCATTTTCTCTGCCAGTTCCCTTGTGTGACAAGAATGTTCGAGCAAAAGTTGGTTTAATCGCTCTTGATCGAACTCAACTGGGCGGCCAGAACGAGGTGCGTCTTTGAGGTCAAAATTTCCATTTTTGGACTTGGTATACCAATCACGAGCGGTTCTTTCAGCTATGGCACACTCTCCATACACAGCACAAATGTCGCGAGCAGCTTTTGCAGTCTTAGAACCTTAATTTAAAGGAAAAAGAAGGAGGGTTTTTCTTAATTTGACATTCCTTTTTAATGATCTAAAAATAAACAAAAATTAACTAAAATTAACTAGAAAAAAGATAGATCCAAAAATAGAATTCTCAAAAAAAAATAGATTCCAAAATTTAAAAGCGCAATTAATTCCAAACTTTAAAAAAAAACGGCGGGAACTTAGTTGCCAACCCAATATAACATATATATGTATATATAAGAGAGAGTTTGTATGTGTGTGTATGTGCGTATGTTACTTATGCATTCCAAAACCGAGTTGCCGATTTTGATGTATGGGGTATCAAAAGATACAGTACTGTTTCTGCTACCAACTAAAGATATTTCCATTACAAAAATTTTAAATTATAATCTTTTTCATAACTCAACTATCGTAAGCATTTTATACGACGACGACGATGATGACGTCACATTTTCTATACGAGTGTGTACCTTAAAAGACATCATTACAACACACACCTTCACTCACTCATTCTATCTCTCTCTCTCGCACGCATACAGACGTCCATTTCATATACACGTACATACATCTTATTTTACGGAATGACAGAGTGAAACGCAGTATGAGAAAAAAGATAGAGAGACAAGAGAAAGAAACAGAGACAGAAAACAAGCTTCTGTAGGAGAAGTTGAAAGACGGAGAGAAGGAGACGTTCAGGGTCCCAGAATATGAGGTCACGTTGTACAATTTTAAGGTCATTTTCACTTTCGTTCCATGTTTCACGCGTGCATAGAATTAGGCATTATCTTTCTCTTTCAATTTCTCATTGTAATGTATGGAGGCCTTCTGCTGTTAACATATTACAACTTCACTACATTTCCTTCTTTTGGAATTAAGAAAGATATGCAAAAATAACTTCTTTTGGCACACACACACACCCACACACACGCACACACACACACACACACACACAAACACACACACACATACACACACACACACACACACACACACACACACACAGAGTTCTGTATGAATTATGTTATTTTTTGCTGTCCGCTAAATTACAGCTCAAATCCTATGGAAATCACCTTTCTCTTTTCTGTCATTCTTGCTTGTGAGGAGCGTATTTCAAAACCTGATCTTCCATTTAAACCTACAAGGAAGTTATCTTAGAAACCCTTCCTTTACCTGTTGTTTCTAGCATGTCTGTGATGATATTTTCGTACCCCCTCAAACACCCACGCTTATTTCTTCCCTCAATTTACTCACATCTCTATGTTTTCTATACAGGAGATTTGCATTTCGCGCGAAAGCGGGTAGCTGATATGTGGCCGAGGTGGGTGAAGGGGCATTAGGTATCTCTTTCAGAAAAATTAAATTTTCAAAAACAAATTATATTTCCCACATTCGTAATCTCTGTATATTTCTTCGTGCATAAAAACAAAATGCGAAAAACAGTTAAAAATTAGGAAATTTCGGCGGGGAGGGGGGAGATTATAATTTTGAAAACAAGATTTCTGGCCAAAATCATATTAACCCCTATTTATGCCATGAAACAGTACATAGTTTGTGATCCTTCTTAAGAACATAAATCACTTTCATGCAAATTGCACCTCCCCCACTTCCCTTCTGGGCAAACAATAACTTCCATTGCACCAGTAATCCACTCCACTATATATCGGCTAACAGAATGCATTACGCTTATCAAGACATAACACAGCCAAATCATTCACAGTTTACCGCTTCTTCTCAAAATAGCGGTATACAAATTGACATATGTATTTTTCCACATCTTTTCATTCGTTACTAAAAAATCAAATTATACAATGCATAACTTCAAATTGCTATGTCTTCCATCTTACATTTTTCTTTAATCGTTCGCTCTTTTCAGCCATGCCACCGAAACGAAAACATTGTCATTTATCTCCATAAACAAGGGCTGCAAAGAAAACTGCCTCTATTCGTGCCCAAGAAAACTCACTTCAGCGATGCCCAAATGTGTAATATTTGAAAACGATCGCCGACGGCGGAAGTTCTTCTCTAAACTACACATATTTTCTGTGATAAATGCACGATGGCACACCGTGGTGCACTAGAAACCCAAGATAGGTCACTAAGAGATATTAGAAATAGTACTGCCGTTATGGGGGGGGGGGGGTAACTGTTGTCCTCGCAGGGGATTTCTGTTAAATATTACCAGTCATACCACGGGATACGCGAGCTGGCGACATCTATGTGTGTCTGACGTTTTCACCTCTGTGGAGGAATTCTTTCATCAACTTCTACTAATTGGAAATGGCGCTTTACCGTTGAATAAAACCCTGCAACAGCATGTACTGCAATGTGGGCACAGGGTGTCTACATTGGCCGAGCTTAAAGAAAAGGTATTTGCCTCATTGCAAGATAACTTCAAAAACAGCATGATTCACAGAGAGAGCTATTTTAGTACCTCGGAATGAAGACATTGATAGAGTTATCTATGAACTCCTCCACATTCTACATGGAGATGTTTCAACGTTTGTCGCCTAATCTAAGCTGCCTTTCTACATGTTCTTGGCGTCAACAATTTCATCATTGTTCATCACAAAATGACCGAAAAACATGTTTATAAAAAATTGTTTGCCGATTCTGCTCATAAGAAATAAACAAATATATATTTCATTTCATTTTATCTAGTTTCAGCTCATGAGCTGTGGCCATGCTGGGACACCGCCATATATATATATATATATATATATATATATATATTGAGAAAAACGAGGCAGTCAGAATTTGGGATAATTCTTGATTAGCGCTTTCGTTCGTTAATCGATATCTTCAAGACAAAAACTAAAACCAAAACTTTTGCCTTGAAGTGTTCGGTTAACGAACGAAAGTACTAATAAAGAATCATCCAAGATTCTGACGGCCTCCTTTTATTCAATATTCAATGTCTGTACACCACTTCAAACACTCTACACACACACATACTCATGCATACATACATACATACATACATACATACATACATACATACATACAAACATACATACATACATGCATACATACACAGAAGAATGTCATCATCTAGATCTCAATCATAACCATTTGTTCATAGCAGACATATGCCTTAACATGTTTGACAGTATGTCTACCGTGAGCCCTAACTACATAGCTCTAATTTAAAAGAAATTTTTCTCTGAAAGAATCCTCTTCCCCAGTTTCAAACGCAACTGAAGCCTTCTCATCCTCAAATTGATTTCAGAATCTAGAAATCTGTTGCCAAGATACAGAAAAGAATCCACTACATTAAGTCTGGTCCCTTAGAGAAGTTATTTTAGGGTTTCATGTAAGTCTAGAAGTTACAGATCCTGCAGATGTGCTATATCTTTTTAATATCTTGTCGCTATTGAACAAGAACACAATCGTCAGTACACAGCAAATTAGCTTTGAAACAATACTGATTCAACAGTTTATCTGTTGTGCTATATAATTCATAAATGCCAAAATTACCGTATTTAAACACATTAACAATAACTACTGCAAGATACGTGGAGAAAAATGTTGGTGCTGGTATAGCTGTTTAACACCATTGTCCACATAAATTACTTCTGGAAGGGTGGCGTTCAAATTGAAGTAGTCTTTCACACACTCATACACATACGTGTATGTAGATGCGTGTGCATATGTCTGGGTATGTATATGTATGTGTGTGTTTTAGACAAAATACTTTACGACATTTGTTTCATTTCTCTTCGCTCTTCCTCTGAACTAAATCAACTTTGCCTTCTATCTTTCTGAATTAATAAGATCTATTACCAGCCCAAGCGGCAAATTGGCGAAATTGGCGGAAATGTTAGAATATATGTAATGTGGTGCTTATGTTCCTGGTTGCTGGACTAATCTGTCTGATTCAACTCCGCCATTAATTCCTTAGGCGCATTTATCGGAGATTGACATTAGTAAGCAAACGTCCTAAGTGCTGTCAGGCCAGGCAAATGACTGAATTAGTGAAAGAGTAAATTAATGTGTTACAGTTTAATGTTTTTCATTAAAGATTTCCCGTTTGTCCTTATTAGCTTTTATGTTTAGTTCAGATCAGTAACATTCCTATATCCATCAACAATTAATGATTAATCTTCTGTAGAAACTAGTTTCTGTGGTTTAACCCTGGCCTTTACTGAGTGAGTAGCCATTTGATCAAAAGTGTTCCAAAAGAGTGAGCCTCCTGACTGCTTTCAGGCTTTGGATTTCAAGAATTATATCATTCAATATGCATTACTTTTAGATGTTAAGATGGAATTTGATTGCAGGACAATCAACCACATAAAGACTCTCTTAATGTATTTGAAGTTGTTAGCGGTGTCTGAAAAATCTCCACATCAATATGAAACAAGAAACATGCAAACCACTAAGCATACAATTTACAATGTAAACAATAAATAGGGAACTACTTGGCCAAAACAGGTACATTGGTCAGGCAAGTACGACACTTTCTCACTGGCTGACAATGCATTTGCAAGGAGTCGTTGCAACACATTACAACGCAGAACGCAAAACAGAAATAGATAGAAAACACTAAGTTGATAACACAACCATCTTACACAGAATTCCATAAAAACACGATAAGTAACGTAAGCTTTATTAATAGAAAAATACACACTCCAAAAAATAAATGCAGTAGTCTTGTAACACGCTAAAAGGTGTTAGTGGCTGGTCAAAGAAACTTAGGAACAGCGGATAAAATTTTAAATCAGAAGATGAGTATATTACCTGTATCAACCTCGTTCCAATGAACGTTGAATTTCACTAATATAAACGCGACTATTAAGAATATAATTGCCAGTTTCTTCATCTAGAAAATGAAAGTCTGAAGAAATATATGCTAACACAAAACGCACCCCTTACCTCTCGAACGTAGGTATGATACTCGGTATTCACTGTTCAACTACCGACTGTTAAACCAATACATGTCGAACTAAGAGAATAAACCAACACGGTCGAAGTAACACCATCAACTATCCCCACGACAGTTCACTCTGTTCTTATTTACTGTAATCGGTTAGAGCACCTTCAGTCACGTGGTGGTGTTCAAGATTCTCCCATAACATACACATAAATGACTTGTGGGAAAATAAAAAAAATATCTTTACTTGAGTGCATGTGTGTGTATAGATATATGTATGCATGTATGTATGTGTTTGGATATGTGTGTGTGTATGTGTGTGTGTGTGTATGTGTGTGTGTGTGTGTGTGTGTGTGTGCGCGCACACACAGACAGATTCGTCTACCTTAAAGTGATTCCAAAATAGGATCAGCTTAAGATGGAAGGTGAGCGGAGTTGTGTTTGCATGAGAACATATTTAACGTACGCACATACGAACACACGCATATGCATTATATATATAGTGAAGGAGCGTAGCCAAGTGGTTAGGCTGTTACACTCACGATCGCTTAGACGTGGGTTCGATTCACTGACTAGGCGGCGAGTTGTGTTCTTGAACAAAACACTTCATTTCGTATCGCTCCAGTTCCCCTTCGATGAGGGAGTGATTATTGGCCTGCTCTCTTAGCCAGCGGGGTGACGTCATTTGAAGGCAAAGACAATGCAAAAGCGCATTATGACCAGCGATGTGTAACAAAATCTGATAGTCTGGTCGGTTCCGTGATATACATATATATCTTTTATTCGTTTCAGTCAGTTGACTGCGGCCGTGCTGGGCCACTGCCTTGGAGGGTTTTAGTCGAGCATACCAACCTCAGGACTTATTTTTTTAAAGCCCGTCAAGCAAAACTTGGTCGAACGAGCCAGTATAATCAATGAACCAGTGTAGAAGCGCATCAGATTGACTGTTTCCTTTATTCAGAGATAGAGCCTCCTAACTATATGTTAAGCTGATCCTATTTTGGAACCACTTTAAGGTAGACGAATCTGTGGAATACTCAACCATTTTCGTATGCTAATTCAAATGGAAGATCCTTCAACTGATCGCAAAAATGAACCCCAAAACACTGGGAGAGAATATTATATATACTTGTTTGTGTGTGTATATATACATACACACATACATATATATATACATATATATATATATATATATATATATATATATATATATATATATATATATATATATATATATATATATATATATATGTATGTATATATATATATATATATATATATATATATGTGTGTGTGTGTGTGTGTGTGTGTGTGTGTGTGTGTGTGTGTGTATGGATGTATGTACGTATGTATGTATGTATATGTGCATGTGAGTGTACACACACACATACATAGATACATATATATATACATACATATATATATATATATATATATAATATTCTTAATTATATTAGAGGGTACGCGAAATACCACCTTGATAAAAAGTAGGAGTAAGAACCTCCAACTTAACTACTGATCTTACTGAAAATATGTAACAGACCAACAGATATCGGGCAAATGAATGGAATTTAACATATTTTCTCAGCTAAAAAGTCACAGGATAAGGTAACAGATTTACCTGGAAGATGTTAAAAGTTTGGTAACATTTTAATCCATACATACAATCGTTTCAAATGGTAACATTAACATGTAAGAAACCACCCAAAGTAAGACTGTTCTAGTTGAAGTCAACCTTTCTCATATATATATATATATATATATATATATATATATATATATATACATATATTCTTTTGTTTGTCTCAGTCATGTGACTGCAGCCATGCTGAGCATTACCTTGAAGGGTTTTAGTCGAGAAAATCGACCCAGGATTAATTTGTTAAGCCTAGTACTTATTCCTATCAATCCCTTAACCGCTAGGTTAAGGAGGACGTAAACACACCAACAGCAGTTGTCAAGCGATGACGGGGCACGAACACAGACACTAACACACACACACACACACACACACATACACACACACACACACACATACACACACACACACACACACACACACACACACACACACATATATATATATATATATATATATATATATATAAAGAATAAGGAAAACGGAAAATGAAATTTCGAGCATTTTCCGTTTCCCTCATTCCTTATACACTCAACGAAGGCTGCTCAATTCCTGAGGTAGATCCAGCGAGATTCCAGTCTGTATAAATAAAGAGATGACAACAGGTAGCCTAAACAGTGAAAGTGTTTTAATCGGCATACTACTAACCATATAATCCAAGGTTAAAATAATTACTTATATGTATATATATATATATATATATATATATATATATATATATATATATATATATATATATATATATATATACACAATACATACATACATACATATAAACATACATACATACATACATACATGCATGTATACATACATACGTACATGCATACATACATACGACGGACTTCTTTCAGTTTTCGTCTTCTAAATCCACACAATGCGTTTGTTCGCCCGAGGCTATAGCAGAAGACGCTTGCTCAAGGTGCCACTGAACCCGGAACAATATGGTTGGGGAGTAAGCTTCTTACAACACAGTCACGCCTGCGCCTATAGACACACACACACACACACACACACACACACACACATACAAACACACACACACACACACACGCGCACACACACACACACACATATATATATATATATATACACACACACACATATATTTGCGTGTGTGAGTGCGTGTGTATATGTGTATCCATGTTTTTATATTCAGTTATAACAAACAATTTTACATTAATCTCATGGGTTACTCTATATTTGTGTAGAGTACAAATTTATTATTCTTAAACAACCACTCATATACACACACAAACACACACATCCAAACACGTGCGCGCCCGCACACATATACAAAGCAGAGAGAGAGAGAGAGAGAGAGAGAGAGAGAGAGAGAGAGAGAGAGAGAGAGAGAGAGAGTACACATGCATCTAAACCAGATCATTAATGTACTCGAATGAACTTGTGAATATTCGGAGTTAAATCCTAAAATAGAAGTGGATATAATGAATGAGATGAAATGAAAGATGGAAAATTAACAAAAGAAACTAGTGCAGAGTTTGAATGGAAGCTAAAAAATTGAAATAAGAATAAGAAGAAAAATATAAGAGGGATAGCCAGGGCTAGAATACGCAAAACAATGTTAGCAGCAAGTGGTAACAATTGTTGAACTAATTAGAGTCAAGAGAACACAATGGAATACGGTTACAAAACTACTTCATGTCTGGAGGACGACGGAAAAGGGAGATGTCTATGTCGAAGATTTGCTGCCATTAGTGAATGAGAACCGAGTGCAAGGGGTGGGGAGGAAAAGAGAGAGAGATAAACAAAGAAGAGATATAAAGAGCAAAAGAGCAATGATCTTTGTTTATGTCAAACAAACCGGAAGCATGCCTCGGTGTAAACTCGCTGGGAGACAACTATTTTCTGGACAATACTTGTTTGCATGACCGGTGTAGTATATGTTAAGGGGAGCGGCAATGAATCGTGTTGCAGGACACACCAAAAAAACAGAAACAACACTTACGAGGGAGGGACATACTGTGTATAGTTTGCTCTCTCTTTAACACACACACACACACACACACACACACACACACACACACACACACACACACAAAGAGCTGTAGCTAGAAGGATAACTTCGATGGACGGTTAGTAAGTCGGTGTTTGTGGATATATATTTATCATATTCATGAACTTCGTGTTGCTATTTTATAATTTGAAAGCCTTTATTTCTAATAGTGTCTCGTACTTTATTAGTTTTCCAAAGTTATTTTTGACATCTAAGTTGTTTTGCACGTTTCAAGCCCAAACCTGTTGCAAAAAGGCATGCTCCTACAAAATGCATAAGGACTTTGAAGGTGTGTCTGAAAATGTGTTTGAAAGTGATGGTGCGAAGAACGCTGTTGTTTGTTGTATAGTGATTTGAGTTCTAACACAATATATGATAAATCAAGTATATTATTTATAAATCTACTTGTTGTTCATTCATGTTGGCGATATGTGCTGCGAGCAAATTCTTTCAGAGTTTCATGCTAATATCTCATTTTCTTTTACATATTGTATTCTTTGTGTGTTGTAAATGTTATAGAAGTATTGTATGCAATTTGCAGTATTTATGTCGTATTTATGTTTGATGTTTGTTTTGAGTGTGATGGTTGATAGTATTTGATGCTGTTTTGGTTATGTTGGGGTAATAAATAATATAGATTTACTTTCTTCTAATCATACTTATTAACTGTAAATTATCTCAAATGTCTTAGAGCAATAATGTCTTTATATTAATGCTCATAGATAATTTAAAGTCTCAGTATAAAAGACTTTTTTTTATAATAGAAATAAGTTATAAAACCTAAACGAGTAAGGGCTAAATACGCAACCGGAAACCCTCATCCCATTAGATTTTATTTTATGTAGGGTTAACACAGATGTGCAATTATGAATAATGAGACAAGCTATTGTAGTCTTGTCTATATACGGTATTGAGTATATGCTTCGTGAAAGAGTCGATAGATCATGTAGGTATAAGCTAAAAATCTCACTAATCCATATGGAAAATTATAGATTAAAAATGCATTGTTATAAAAATCTACTGACCCTGTGCAAAGATTTGTTGATACATAAAGTATTACTACAACTGAGATGGTACTGCTGTTTACGCGACAACACATCCCTGATTTTATTTCAAAAGTGTTATCCTGCTGATTGGCATAAATTTGCATGTGGTCTCGAAAACTGTAGACCACGTGCATACTATCTCTGCCCTCTGCTTCTGCTATCTGTAAGACAGTGGTCTTTACTCCTCAGAGTTGAAAAGTCTGCTATAAGATTACTTTTTCCCTCTTTTTATACTTCTTTCGCCATCTCTGCTGTCCACTGTGACAATTCGTTCCTCTCTGGAATTTCTTTCCTGCTTGTATTTTCCCTGCAGCTATCGATTTGCCTTTATTCAAGATGAAAATGAACAGTGTCGACCTCATCAGTCTCGGATGGTCTTTTAATGGTCTGTGATGGTCCTTTCTTCAGGCTAGTTCATTAGGAAAAAGTCTGTCAATATTCAGTAGACAGCATTTTAGTTCTTTCTTATGATGTTTTGATATTCTAGTTGCTCTTTAGCTGATAAGAATAGTGGATAGAATAGCGTGTGCTGGGATCTTTGTGTTGCTCAAATTTATCGTCTGCTGTTTGTGAGATGTTTGTGAATTAGTAAGGCAACAGTACATGTTGGTGATGAATCTTTGGAGCATTTATGTGGATGTGTAAAAAAAATAATGGGTCTGGTTGATTGTGCTTCGGTTAGATTTTGTTATAAATTATTACAACTTTATTAAAAATTATTACGACTTACCTTGTTTTAAAATTCTAGAGATATTACAATATTGACATGAATACTTGAAGATATTGAGACATGCAATAATTACGTCTGGCCTTATGTATTTTCGATGTACATAAGGTATTTTGTGGGACCAATTTGTTGTTTTATGTGCGTGAATAAAGAAAAACACCAGTATCGTCTTCGGTGTGGAAGTGTCTCTTGTATTTTGAGTGTTTGTGTGTGAGTCTGTCAATCATCAGTTTGTCTGATACAGAGGTTCACTAATTTCATTTCATCATATTGCTTGAAATTGTTATTGAATTATGATGTAGCTGTTCTTTAGCATTTTACTACTTATTTCGGGGTTTATGTTTGATAGAAACGTTTGTCAGTTTCCTTTCTTTATTTCTTATTTAGTTTCTTGATACCCCCCACTCCTGTTGTGTGTGGTCTTCATGTATTATACTAGAGTGCTATATGAGAGGGTATCCCTTAGTTATATTAGGTTGACTATTACAGTTTCGTTGTCTTGTAGGATCTTCCTTTTGATGCTCCAATAATTATCTTTTTCAAAGTGCAGGTCTTGTTATTGTAGAATTCTACCTCTTGGTGAAAGTTTTTATATCGACCTTTTTCAAATTATTTTATGTTGATGTTTGGTATGTGATGAGAGGGGAGTTGTGGATTTATTTTCCATGAACGCTTGTATCTGAAGCAAAAATTTATGTCTGGAGTGAGGTGGCTTCTTTCTGCCTTAGTATGGTATCTTTACATCATTTTCAAACAGTGTAAATCTAACAAAGAACTTGCGGAAAAGAGTAAATGATCACGCCAAAAAGTATCCATCAAACTAAAATCTAACGCATCATACCCAAATATATATATAACAACAACAAAAAAAGCAATAAACACCTCGTAACTATGGAAATCAACACATATATCAAAATAGTCCTAAGAACTGGAACTTCAACAGATAAAAATTCGCCTTAAATCATCCCAGATTAAATCCTAATAAGGCGAGAATGAACTACTGATTACATACTGGAGGCCTCATCATATATTACTGCAATGGACAAATGATACTATATTCCGTATTTTACTAAAAATATTAGCCACGGAAATAAAATGCTATCATGATATACATAAAGCAAGAGTGACGAGCTGGGCAAAACACTTAGTGACATTTATTCTGTTATTCACGTTTTAAGTTCAAATTCTCCCGAGATCGACTTAGTTTTTCATCCCTTTCATTGTACGATAAAATAAAGTACCAGTACTAAGGACCGATTTAATCGGTTTAACCCAGGGGCAACTTGGCATTGTTATATTATTAGAAAGAATAACGTACGTAAAGTACATGTAAGTATTACAAACTATACGCAGAGGAAGCATTCAAAACTGCAATACAGAAAATACTGCATTACTCTAACTGTTCAACCGTCCCTGATGTTGTATAGTACCATTTTTGCAAACACTTCATTTGGAAATTTCAATGCGTCTAATCAAATATTGGCATAAAAACAATTCGGAAAAGGGAATATCAATGGAGTACAATAATATCACCCAAATTTATATCTAGATCTCAAATTACACAAATACTCCCACATACCACGTTAAAAGCTACAGAAGTTGCAGAAGAATAGAGATCCATAAAGGGAAAGATCTTGGACGGTATTAGTGACAGTGAATTTCCTCGTTAGTCGTGCAGTGAGCAGACGATGTGTACGAGTGCGTTAACACACAGAACACTATTCTAGTGCAGTGGTACCCAACCTTTTCACAGCGGTTTGTTTCCTACAATGGTTCCCAACCCTTATATAACAGTATAAAAGAATATATATATATATATATATATATATATATATATATATATATATATATATATATATATATATTCTTTTATTCTTTTACTTGTTTCAGCCATTTGACTGTGGCCATGCTGGAGCACCGCCTTTAGTTGAACAAATCGCCCCCAGGACTTATTCTTTGTAAGCCTAGTGCTTATTCTGTTCGTCTCTTTTGCCGAACCGCTATATTTTCAGAGACGTAAACACACCAGCATTGGTTGTCAAGAGATAGTGGGTGGGTGGGGGTAAACAAATAAATACACATGAAAATATATACATATATATATGTATGTATATGTATATATATATATATATATATATATATGTGTGTGTGTGTGTGTGTGTGTGTGTGTGTGTGTGTGTGTGTGTGTGTGTGTGTGTGTGTGTGTGTGTGTGTGTATGTATGTATGTATACACACATATATATGCATATAAGAGCGTAGGCTCGAAACGTTAAAGACTTTTTCACTTCCCGAGCGTTAAACTAATACGTCTGTTTGTTTTCTACACCACCTGTCTTCGTCTTTTGTTTTTTTTTTGTGAATTCTCCCTATATATATATATATATATATATATATATATA
>NC_142943.1:23395954-23398454 GCF_046866305.1 Octopus bimaculoides
AGATATCTGGACCCTGAAATATCCTTTAAGTACATAGCAGGACCATATATTGTTCTCTGACTGATAAATTAATGCATAGTCCTTTATAATACGACTATGACAGTTCTTTCTCGGCGACCAAAATATATTTTTAAATGATTTTCCTTGTTAAAATATAGATCCTATTATGAATGTATGACTATGTGTGTGACAGTAGACTGAAGTTGTAGGCGCTGGCGTGCATATGTTATGAAGACGTTTCAGTCATGTCCTTTTGGTTCAGTAGCACTGAGTAGCACTATACGCCGTACAGGGCAAATGTCTTCCCCTGCAGCCCAAGCTCGCTCACTGCTTTGTTTATCTGTTATTTACTTCAGTTATGAGACTACACCCATGATGATCGACCTTAGTACTTTCTTTCTTTTTTTAAGCCTACTAATTATCGGGGACGTAAACAAACCAGGGTCGATTGTTAAACGCTGGTGGGGAACAAACACAGACACAAGGCCAAACGCTCACGCACACACGCTCACACACACACACACACACACACACACACACACACACACACACACACACACACAAAAACACACATACACATATATATACATACATGATGGGTTTCTTTCTGTCTACCAAATTCACTCTCTAGGCTTTGGTCGTCCCGAAGGTATAGCGGGAGATACTTGCCCAAGATGTCCTGCACTGGGATGAACTCATAACCATCAGGGTGGGAAGCAAGCTTCTTACCACACAGCCATGCTGCACCTACGTCTGTGTATGTGTGTATGTGTGTGTGTGTGTTTGCGTGTCTTTGTATTTGTGTTAGTCGCCATCACCGCTTTGTATGTTTACGTCCCCATAAATTTGCAAAAGAACCATTAGAACAAGTACTAAACTTAAAAAGAAATAAGTACCGGGGTTGATTTGCTCGTCTAAGCCCTTTAAGGCTGCAGTCCAATGACTGAAGCAAGTATAAGTCAGCGAGATTGAGAGCTGAAAATACTTGGGGACACTTTAAATCAGCGTAAGCCTTTCATGGTGACATGAGTTGGGATTTGAAAACAGACACACGAAGAGATATCGCAAAGTAACTCTTTCAGCGCCCGACATTCACCGATGTGTTTGTACGCTTTTATTTATTAACCCCCAAAAATATGAATAATAAGTTTCATCGATGGGATTTGAACTCGGGGTTGCGGAACAAATACCGAAAAAGCAATCTATTTAACATTTTCTCACGACTCCGCCGGTTCAACACAACGCACTTCTGTATACTAAGCCCAGACGTTGTTGTGTGGTAAAAAGGTTACTGATTCAATCGCACTGCATGGCAGCTTGGGCAAGTGTCTTCTACTAGAGACCCGGCCAAAATCTTGTCAAAGAATTTTGTAGACGGAACTGAAAGAAGCCCATCGCATGTGTGCGTGTGTCTTTGTGCTGGTGTTTGACACTCACTACCGCTTGACAACTGGTTTTTGTGTGTTTATGTTCACATAACTTAGCGGCAAAGGGGTTTTATAAAATAAGTACTAGGCTTTCATAAAAGAAATACTGGAATCGATTCATTCAACTAGAAATTCCTCAAGGCAGTGTCGCAGCATGACCACAATCCAATGACTGAAACACTACATAAGAAAAGAAAGAAACAATACTTCATACAATATAAAGTATTTTACAATATATGTATGAAATTTAGCTATGTATGAAATTTAGCGGCATATCGTCCATCTTTATGCTCTAGATTCAAATTCCGCCGAGGTCAACTTCGCCTTTTATCCATTTGGGATCGATAGATTAAATACCAATTGAGCACTGGGGTTGATGCAATAGACTTAACCCCGCCCTAAAATCCTGGGTTTGTGCCAAAATTTGAAACCAATATATGTATGGATTTTAGCACGCCAGACAAAATTTTGTCCATCTTTACGAGGTCGACTTTGCCTTTCATCTTTCCGAAGTCGATAAAATAAGTACCAGTTGAGCACTGGTGTAGATGTAATCGACTTACCCCTCCCTTGAAATTACTATCTTTGTTCGAAAATTTGAAACTAATCTATGTATGGAAATTTTTCTCAGTACATTTCTAGTTGAACTTATTAAAACGTATATCCACCTGCTTCATAAGTTTTTTGTTGTTTTTGCTTTATATATTCCACTTCACTCCTCTGATCCCTTATCTATCTTTTCCAACTCCATTTATCACTTTCTCTACACTTCCGCTCCTTTACTATCTCTCTCTTACACCCACACTCACGCATCTACAAAGAATTTCTTTAATCTATCCGCAGTTTAGTTAGATCCGGTGATAAAAAACACTTGATTTACATATGCTCTTTGAGATTTGCCTTATTGCCAATACGACCGATCATTGGAGTTGACATGTCCGGAAGTGACACGAATTTGAAGATAGGGTTAGGATAGTTCAATCGGACTGACCTCGTCAATTCCCCCAAATGACATTTCATGCTAGACTAATTATGCAGATTATTCCTAGAGCTTCTTCAGATCATTCATTTCA